>NC_041390.1:170127672-170151535 GCF_002162155.2 Triticum dicoccoides | reverse complement strand
GCCCCCCACCGCCGGCGAGCAGCACCACACTCAGAACCCTAAGACAGATAGTGGGGTTCCTCTCCGGCGAGCCCCCCTCCCCGCTACGGGTGGTTCTTCCTTAACTTCGGCGAGACCCACCACCCCCAAAAAATCGACTGACCCAAAACTAGATTCAGTCGACTGAAGTGTAGCTAAATCGGAGCAGAGCAGCACCACTAGCAAGCAAGAGCCAGAGCAGCAGCAACGCGAGCAAGCGAGCGAGATCCCGGGCAGCAGTAGTAGCACGAGCGAGCGAGCGAGAGCCGGAGCGGCAGCAGCAGCGCGAGCGACCGAGCGACAGCCAGAGCAGCAGCAACAGATCTGGCTTGTATGGACGCTGCCGCAGAAGGGGCCTCGCACCGGGGACAGCCGCCGTGGAGATGTCGCCCGCGGCACCGGCTTTGAGGTAGCCGCTCCATGGGGGTGCAGGATGGAGCACCGTCGGCACCGGGAGGTCGAGTTGACGAGAAGGTGCGATGCGATGAGTGTACAACCTCTTTGGTAGCACCGAGTAGGCCTCGGCTTCGTCCGAGGAGTCAGTGAGGATGTTGCGGTTCCGGTGGAGCAGGTTAAGGTGGTGTTGTGGGGATGGAGCAGCCGCGATAGACGAGGCGATCGTCGGAGCAGCTCCTTGGAGGTGGAGGATGGGGCAGCTGAACTGGTGGGACGACGAGATGGAAGAAGGATCCACATCCGGGGAGGTGGATGAGGGACGTCGAGCTGTTGTGGTGGACGATGTCATCGGGGAAGAGGCTCCAGCTGGGCAGAGGTGAGGTGGCGGATGAAGGAGGGTGGCGTTTCATGGCTAGAGTGGAGAGGTTATGGCGGCCTGGGATTTCGAATGGCGAAAAGGAGGCGATGGGAGGGGGAACCATGACTTAGGGACGCGCTTGTCCAAAATGTAGGGTGTGTTACAAAAGTACCCCCACCGATTTGAACTAGCGGCCCTTTCGGCTCAGGGTTAGAAGGGGATCTCACGTGTCGAGATTTAGCAGCTGGAGGGAGTTTTCACGCGCGTTGTAATTTCGGGATCGCAAGGCGCGGGTTGTAAAGGCGCCAGTTTTGGGAGCACGATATCAGAATTTTGGGATATAACAAGGCGCGGGTTGAATTTTAGGGACAAGCCTAACGTGTAATATTGTACTTGTACGTACCAAATCAATTCGCACTTCCCTCAACGAAAAAAAATGAAAAAAAATAAAACTATTCACACCACACAAAGAGAGAGTCTTGTCCCATTTTACTATACAAATGCTATTCAAAGCTGCACAAAGAGAGAGTATGAATCCATGTTATGTCCAATTAAATTTTTTCGATGGCTATATAATGCATGTAACCTACACATACCAACATTTTAGTGCATTCCAAATGTTTGTACTACCGTTGTAATTCGAACTGAATTTGAATTCGTTTCTCTATTTCAATAAGAATCTACAATCATGATTGTTGCCAACTTCAACCATCATTCGTGTATTACCTTAACAACACACCACATGATTACTATAGAGATAGATATGAACTATGTGTACTATATGAACTCGAATTCAATCTTCTGAATACACTTGATGTTGATTCCGAATAATAGTACATTTTATGTACTAACTATATATTCATAATCTAAACCATGTTCTATACGTACACCATGTTTAACACACAAAATATAGTGGCCCGCCCGCTACATTATGACAAGTATTTATGACTAAGCTGCAAAAGCCACACATTAGCCCAAATTATAATCAATGTTCTACATTATGATATCTTCTTCAAGTATCCATATCCACTTTTTTATAATGAATTATGATCTATTTTCGTTTTTAACACCTTCACGATCCTCTTCTCTTTGTAGCTAGCTAGCGCTAATTTTCTATCATGCATGCACACACGCCTACACCCCTCTCACCCTCCCTCAGCGTCCCCTCCATCGCGCACGTTCATTATTCCTCTTTAGGTCATTCACCGCGTTGTGTGTAGGCCCCCCGACTCCTTCTTTCCGGCACACACCTATCGATACACCTCTCTAGCCAAGTGTGCCTACCACAAACACATACTTCCCCTCTTCTCTTCTCACCGTCCATGCCCCCTATGTCCAATACGGTTCCATGCAGGTGCACACTCCCGCCCCTCTTTTTATTGATCTCATAGTCGCACACTCCTCCCCCCTCAACATAGTAGGCCTCTTGCACCACTTCCTAGCCGCACCCCTCTCCCCTGTCTGTCTCTCCGGACCTTATTTGCTTCTAACACATGCATGCCTGTATACATACTGATCTCCCTACATATAGCTAGGTCGACTATAATTCTTTTCCCCACGCACCGATAGACTTACCTCACTAGTTATGTCTCTCCCTTTCTCGGACACACGACAGTTGATCTTCCTATGTAGTTACGTATGCTTGCCAAAACCAATCGTCTCCCTCATAATACTTGCATACCTCCCGACCCGTCTCTCACACGCACATGCATAGACAGACAGACATCCCCGCCTCTCTTATTGATATTGCACTCGTACCCTCTATTTGTCTAGCAGGCCTCTCCCACCATTTGTGAGACGCCACTCCACCATCAACCCTCCGACACTCTACCTTCGCCTTTCTCCCAACCTTATTATTCTACTACACATATCCATGGATGCTGGTCGATCTCCCTCTATACATAGCTAGGTCTCTCTCCTTCTCCACACGTATACTAGTCGATCTACCTCTCTATAGTTAGGTCTCTGTCCCCTACCCCCCCACCGATAGTCGAACGTTGTAGGTAGGTATCCATGCCACAGAGAAAAACTGCACCTCTGCCCTCTCAAATTCCAGTAGGCCAGCCGCCCTGTATCTTTGACGTGGGCAAACACAAATTCGATGGCACTCTTTGTCGATCGTGCAACCACACACTTCATCCCTGTTTTTGATTCTATCGATATCTCACACCGATGATCCCTCCACTCTCTTCTCGTGGATCGCTCCCTCTATATATGATATATCCATGACTCTGTTTCACACACACTGCATATGTTACATTTTTTTGTTTGAGATATCATTGACACATTGCCTCGGTTTCGCACAAACCATCTCTCTCACACCCACCCACATACGTACCTGCACCTAAAGAAGAGGTGCACGCAGGACGCACGTACTCATGTCTCGTTCTCGGCCACACCAGCGCAGGTACACGGTGGAGTTCGTTTCTATACGAAAAGTCAGCCCACGTGATAATTTGACGCGTGTAGTGGTTGTTTACTCAAAGGAGGGTCGGGTACCACACCTAGATGGAACAAAGTTCGACTTGACGCGTTTGTATTAAATAAAGTTATATATTCCTCCTCAATGGCGTGTAGTACAGAATATAAAACGATTTCCGTGGGGAAAATGGAAAAATCCGCTCCATTATATACAACGGAGCCTGCCTGCCGGGGTTTGTCTCTCGTCACACCATCTCACACAAGGCGGCGGTGGCTCTCTCTCTCACCATTGGCCAGTTATCCGGCCGCATCCCGTCCGCTAGCGGAAAGGGAGGATGTGCACCGTTTCTCCATTCGACCGCATTGAGGCAGCACGTCCCGATCTGCGGTACCCATTGTTCTCTCTGACCAAGCTCCGGTGCGGTAGGGCCTTTGCCACTTGCTCGCTACCGCAGTATGGACAGAGCTCGGCTGCCGGCGCCCTCCTAGTAACATCCCGATGACCCTCAGGTACAGCTTCCTCCGGCCTTGCTCCACTCACCATCTTCCCATGTTGCTGCATGTGGATCTTCTTTAGTTGTTTGCTTAAAACGTATCTCGGCCGTCGTACTTTCCTTCTTGCAATCTTGTCCTCAAACCATTTTTGATCAACCAACATGCTGCTATCTTTCCCTTATTACATGGAATATGCTTCTTTTTTGTCGGCATATGCGTCTTCAACTCGTGTTATTCGCCAGTAATTGTTTCCTTTCTACCTCTTTTTTGCAAACATGGCTAGCCATTTCACCTTGTTGCTATTGCGACCTTTTGGTGAACTGCACAAATCACTTTTTTTTCTTAGTAGTGTTTTGTGCAGTTCTGCCAAAATGTCACACGGGCAACGTTTTTACATTTCTGTGGGACTGCAGAAAGGGAGATTGGTTTTGCTATCCTCCTCATCCAACTCCTGCCTAATCTTCTCCAACAAGTAGTTAGTCCTAAAGAGAGATCACAGAGATGATCGGCTTCTATTTGTGTGTGTTATGTTTCATCATCTAGTTTCACTATTATTGTAATCACACTGACTGGATATCTTTGCAAACAGGGATGGTCAGCTCGATTTTAGTAGAGCTGCACAAAATGATCGGATTGTGGTGTCCTTCGTACACCCCCTTTTTGGCTATAGCGCTGGGTGAAACCAACTGCCAAGAAATGAATATTGTGCCCAGGAAATGGACCCATGCCTACGAACAGAATCGATCAATTCTATATTTTCTTTATTTGTACACCTTCTCACAACTTTGTCTTCAGTTGTGATGTGAATATTGGCGCTGATCTGCGAACCACTGAGATGCATTAGCAGCCATGGTAGTTTCATCTTGAGGCAAGAGGACACATGAATCCTAAGTCGAAACCTTTTTTTCCTGCGGGAACCAAAGTTGAAACCTTCATATCATCATAGTACAATTTCATTAAAATTATTCGTACATATAAACAAATCCTAAAGGATTGATAGCCATGCCAGAAACAACTCAACTTCGTTTTGCCAACATGTGGGACATCCTTCATCCGGCTCCACCTGCCGTGCAGCAATATCGAGTGCACAACTGCAGGGAAAGATTCACCCTGGTTGTTGTGCCGCATTAGTAATGACTAGTGAGCAGTCAAATCACAGAGCCCCACCTTCGCCACAGTAAGTTGCTCCGATGAAGCAACCATCATTTCTCTATTCCTTGAATCCTCTGGTACTCCCATATTCCCAGAGTAATAAGTTTCTCGGCGAAGCAACCATCACTTCACCTTTCCCACAGTAAGTACCTCCTTGGGCCCACTGAAAAATCACTTTTCTATCTCCATGAAGTGCATTTATTGTCAATCTAACCCTGTCACCTAAACACCTCTTTGGCTACAGTTAGTTCAGGGTTAGTCATGAGTTAGTCTAATTTCTAGCTAAGTTAGAGTATCCAAACAAGAGCAGTAGAGGACATGCAAGTTGCTCAAAGCATACAGTCAAATTCATACGTGAAAAGGAGCTTTTTTATTTTTGAAAATGGAACGTGAAAGGATCTTCGAATGATATAATTTTCAAATTATATAAAATCTTATCAATAGTCAAAGGCATCCTCGAAGAATACATTAGGCCCTACCCCCTCCGTATAGGTGTATAAGTCACCTTATGAAAACCAAATAATCCCAAAATACTTAGGCGTGGTGCATTAACTCCCACCTCGTTTCTTGTTTCTTGACATATCCACCAATAAGAGATTTGGGGCGTGCATGTTTTCAATGACTTAGACTACCAAACACGACATGCAATGGTTAGTTCATTGCATGCAATGCTATTAATTAATAAATAAATATTAATTTCTCTTGTTTTCCCCTCTTCCTTGGTCACGGTGCACAATCTAAGATGACTTATTCACTAGACGGAGGGAGTATATAAAATCTTACCAATAGTCAAAACCAAGTGTTACTACTACA
Source organism: Triticum dicoccoides (assembly GCF_002162155.2). Taxonomy (NCBI): domain Eukaryota; kingdom Viridiplantae; phylum Streptophyta; class Magnoliopsida; order Poales; family Poaceae; genus Triticum; species Triticum dicoccoides. The sequence goes on along the minus strand of NC_041390.1, from coordinate 170,145,882 downwards.
CTAAACAAGTTCAAAATGAGAAACTGGACCCACTCACGGCACGACACGCCTATCTCGTTTGGTCCATCGGTCAAAGCGCTTCCTCTTCTTGGCATAACAATTGAGTACAGTAATTTTTTAGAATGCTATTGGCATGTCGCTAACATGTGATGAGTTAACCGACCTCAATAGACGGAAAAAACGCCAGCCCGCCGCACTTTGAGAGAGACGAAGAGGGAGAAGCAATACGAGCTGGTAGATTACTAGAGCTAGGGGTCGCACGGAAGCCAAGAAACATGGTGATAGCGTGGGTTGGCCACGTACAGTATGATAAAACTAAACCAGCAAGACTGCCCGATTGTTTATACCCTGTAGGGGTGTCCCAACTAAGCCCATCACAAGCTCATGATCCCCGGAGACAATCCTCCATCGTGGGACACCCGATCAGACTCGGAATCCCAGTGCACAAGACATTTCGACAATGGTAAAACTAAACCAGCAAGACTGCCCGATTGTGCTGACAAATCCCGATAGGAGCTGCACATATCTCGTTCTCAGGGCACACCGGATGGGACAAGCTACGAGTAAAACCAGCCCTCAAGTTTCCCCGAGGTGGCCCCGCAGGTTGCCCATTTCAGACCAACACTCAGAGGAGCACTGGCCCGGGGAGGGGGGGTTAAAATAAATATGACCGTTGGGGTCGCGACCCCAAGGGAAAGTTATAGGTTGTTAGGAAAATGTAAACCCAGGGTTGGGCCTTGCTGGAGGAGTTTTATTCAAAGCAAACTGGCAAGAGGGTCCTATACCCCTCATCATTTTGGGGACGCAAAATCAAGGAACATAACACCGGTATGAAGGAAACTAGGGCGGCAAGAGTGGAACAAAACACTAGGCATATGGCCAAGCCTTCCACCCTTTACCAAGTGTATAGATGCATTAATTAAATAAAAGGTAAAATGATATCCCAACATGGAACAATCTTCGACTTCACCTGCAACTAACAACGCTATAAGAGGGGCTGAGCAAAAACAGTAACATAGCCAAACAACGGTTTGCTAGGAATGTGGGTTAGAGGCTTGACATGGCAATATGGGAGGCATGATAAACAAGTGGTAGGTAGCATGACATAGCGATAGAGCCAACAACTAGCAAGAAAAGATAGAAGTGATATCGAGGGTATGGTCATCTTGCCTAAAAATCCCGCCAGTGAGAAGAATGAGTCCATGAAGAAGACAAACAGGCGTAGTCGAATGGATCCTCACAAACGCAACATTACCGGAACTAACAAGAAGAAGCAACACCGGAAAGAAGCAAACAACATGGTAAACAACCATCACATAAACATGGCAGGATGCACAATCAATCATGATGCATGTCCGGTTTAAAGAGCCATGGCATGGCAAAGTGCAACAAACAATACTACAAATTAAGTGGAGCTCAATATGCAACGAGTTGCATATTGACGAAACACCACATTCATTTATTTAGTTCTCTCCCGGTTATGTACCCAAGAAAATTAAATGTTATTAAACATGGCAAGGGGTGAAGCATATGAAAACTACCTATCTAGCTAAGTTTAAATTAGGCCATTACAACAAACAACAAATCCGGAAAATCCTCATATGTAAATTTTAGAGTTGGTACAGTTCTGCTCTAAACCATATTTTATAGTCGTTAAACATGCAATATAAATGCACCATGCTAACCTAGGCATTTTTCTACCCCATTTACATATAAAGTTTATTAAATTTGGAGCTACGGTTATTTAGTTATGAAATAAACCATTTTAACATGTCATATGAGCAAATTTAGACAAACATCATTTCAAACATTTTTAACATGTATGAAAGCAGCATATTATGAAACTAGACGAAATTCTAAGCAAGTTACATGTTTATATCATTTTAATCCGATGCACTATTTGTGAGTTATTAAATGCATGAAGTTTAGGGGCTAATCTGTAAAACTGCACTCTTTGGAAATAGGTAAAATTGCTGGAGTGAAAAAAACATATGTGGGCCGAAACTGCTGGCCCGATAGTGCACAGGGGATCTTGGGCGGCTACTCACGTAGCGGGCCATGGCCCAGGATGGCGAGGCTGGGTCTGGAGGTGGGCCTTGACGCGGTGCAGCAGAAACGACCCAAGGCGAAGAGGCCGCGCGCGCGATGCAGGCACAGGAGCGCGAAACAGAGGGCGGGGGGTCTTGGCGCGGGCATGCTGGGTTTGGCCCTCGGTCAACACAGGCGCCGGAGGCATCGGCCCCCTGTTCAAAGCAGAGGCGCTGGCCTCGAACGACGATGGCGGCGGCAGGAACTCCGACAGGTGACAGGGAGGCCTGTAGGAGGCGGACGGCGGCGGGGATCCACCAGATCTGATGAGGGGAGCCGGTCCCTGATGGTGGGAGTCGAATAGGATGACGGTGGCTTGACTCCTACGAAGAAATGCAGAGAGCGAGTGAGTTCAAAGAGGAGAGACACATAGAAGAAAGGAGGGAAGAGCGGGTGCAGCTTGGCTGACCGGATGCTCGCCAGAAGCGTGCGGGCACGGCGGTTGGAGGGCAAGAGAAACCCCAGGCACTTGGGGCTACACTGGTTACTGTTGCTACTGCTGGCGGCGAAGACGAGGGACTTGGCGAAGGAATGGCGACATAGCGGGGACACGGCAGGAACGACGCGGGAATGGAGGCAGAGCATGGATTCGGCCGGTCTTGGTGGTGTACGGCGCGATGATGAGGACAACAACGGCCATGTCGAACTCCTCCTATAGCAAGTACAGGGACAGAGAGAGATATGAGAAAGAGCAACAGGGAAGGTGTCGGTGTCAAAACCGGCGGATCTCGGGTAGGGGGTCCCGAACTGTGCGTCTAGGCCGGATGGTAATAGGAGGCAAGGGACACAAAGTTTTACCCAGGTTCGGGCCCTCTTGATGGAGGTAAAACCCTATGTCTTGCTTGATTAATATTGATGATATGGGTAGTACAAGAGTAGATCTACCACGAGATCAGAGAGGCTAAACCCTAGAAGCTATCCTATGGTATGATTGTTGTGTATGTTGTCCTACGGACTAAAACCCTCCGGTTTATATAGACACTGGAGAGGGTTAGGATTACGTAGAGTCAGTTACAATGGTAGGAGATCTAAATATCCACATCGCCAAGCTTGTCTTCCACGCCAAGGAAAGTCCCTTCCGGACACGGGACGAAGTCTTCAATCTTGTATCTTCATAGTCCAGGAGTCCGGCTAAAGGTATAGTCCGGCCATCCGGACACCCCCTAATCAAGTACTCCCTCAGTAGCCCCTGAACCAGGCTTCAATGACGACGAGTCTGGCGCGCAAATTGTCTTCGGCATTGCAAGGCGGGTTCCTCCTCCAAGTACTTCATAGAAGATTTTAAACACCAAGGATAGTGTCCGGCTCTGCAAAATAAGTTTCCACATATTGCCATAGAGAGAATAATATTTACAAAAATCTAATCTGCTGACGTATTCCGTAGCGTGACAACACCATGGCCAAGCCTTCATTCGAATCGTTTTACCGTCCCACCTCAGCGTGTCATGCGAGGCGGTTTCCTTGGCACGTCTTGTTAAAGCAGAGATCGTGTCCCCTTATCCCGGGATTCTCATCAATACGGGCGTGGGTAACCCAACCGCGCCCATGATTACGGTGCTTGGAGATAAGCGAGTTTTACCAGGCTGGTGGGGACACGTAGTTGCGTCCACCCATATAAGGGGATAAGGATCCACCTTTTCACTTACGCCTTCTTCCTCCTTTGCCTATCCATTTTCGTGCACTCGAGCTCAAGCGCCCAAGTCCGCACTCCCCACCTCAACCTTCTCCAGCCATGTCCGGAGCAGGAGGCAAGTGGATGGTCTCCTCCGTCACGGGGGGACACATCAAAAAACTGAGGACGGCCGGATACTTGTCTAACGACATCGCGTATCGGCTTCCCAAAGAGGGGCAGCTCCTCCCCACCCCAAGGCCCCATGAGAGGGTAGTGTTCCTTCCCCACTTCCTCCGTGGACTGGGCTTTCCTATCCACCCATTCGTCCGGGGACTCATGTTCTACTATGGCCTGGAATTCCACGATCTGGCCCCAAACTTCATCCTCAACATCTTGGCGTTTAACGTCGTGTGCGAGGCTTTCCTCCGCATCCGCCCCCATTTCGGCCTATGGCTCAGGACCTTCAACGTCAAGCCGAAGGTGGTGCGCGGCAACCAGGCGGAGTGCGTAGGTGCCATGGTGGGCAAGATGCCCAACGTCCTATGGCTCGAGGGCTCCTTTGTGGAGACCCTGAAGGGGTGGCAATCGGGGTGGTTTTACATCACCGAGCCGCGCGACCCTGAGTGGGTCGCAGCCCCCGAGTTCCGGTCCGGACCCCCAACACGGCTCACGTCCTAGAAAGAGACGGGCCTGTCGTGGGGCAGCAAAGAAGAGGTGACTGGACTGCAAACATGCATCCAAACCCTGGTGAACAAGCAGCTCAAGCTTGTCAACGTAGTCCAGGTTATGCTCGTCCGCCGGATCCTCCCGTGTCAACAATGGGCCTCCAATCTATGGGAGTTCAACCCGGCGCAGCACCGAACTCTGAGCAGGCTCTTCGACACGACATACGAAGATGCCTGGAATGTGCTTTTCAAGGGTGCCGAAGCTCCCGCATCCTCTACCGAGGATCGCGGATTCAGCGCGCAGCGTCACGCTAGCGCGGTAAGTTGTTTGTACTTTTTACAGGGTATTAGTTTTTCATAGTTTAACTCTATGCGGGATCTAAGCTCCCTTACCTTTGACAGGATTGGCAGGCGAAGTCCGGACAGATCGACTGTCCGGCTCCTTTGCCCGAAGACCCAGCCGATGCCCGCTTGGCGAAGCTGCTAGTTCCGGCACCCTATGTGGTGCCGGAGAAGAAGGCCACGAAGAAGGCCACGGGGACTCGAAAGAGTGCCCGGCGCCAGGAGGTGTCGGGTTCATCATTCGACAGCTCCAAGGCGCACTCCTCCCGCGAAGACGAGGAGGAGGAAGAAGAGACCTCTCCCCCTCCAACAGGGGGAGGAACGAAAAGAAAGGCCGCCCCAACTGGGGAGGCCGAAGGGTCCAAGAAGGGGAAAACCCTCCTTCCGGACTACTCCACCAACGCCAACGACGGCGGAGAGGAGTGGCCGCTCAGGGCCAAGCCCCTGGCAAAATCGTAAGTATCCGGATACCGGAGTAATTCATAGTATTCCATTATTGCACAGCTTTCCCTTATGTCGAATATAATTATGCAGCCCACCCAAAGACCGGCTCGATGCGTCGTCGAGCGGTTCACTAGACTCGTCGGATGTGATTTCGCTTCCGACGGCTACCTCTCCCCGCCCTACGGACGATGCCGAAGTGTTGTCCCAGCAGGTTCCAAGCCAGGAGGAGGTGGTCCTGGAGGCGCCGCAAGGCAACCTCCCGGACTCCAGGAGTGAAGGGGATAAAACCCCCCAGGGCTCCAAGTCCAGCCCTAGGCCGGACACCGCTCCGGAACCTTCAAAGGTTCCAGAGTCTGGCGGGCGACCTCCTTCCAAGAGGATCAAGCCCACCGCGCTGGTGACCTCCGTCCAACCGGAGGCGCCAGACAATCTTTTGGAGGTTCTTAAAGGCGCCTCCATCGGCGAGGAGCACCGCATTATTATGAGTGCGGTGGTCCAGAAGGTTCAGTCCGCCAAAAGCGGACTGACTGAAGCTTGTGCCAGCCTTTTAACAGCCTTTGAGGTAAGTAAAGAATGTGTAAATAATATTACCGCATAGACAGTAGCCCCTGATGCTCTGTTTGGCGTTCGGAAAGAAAAGCCGAATAGAGGATCAAATAAAATTCACAGGAGTCTAACAAAAAGGAGTCAATATGCGTATGCAGGCTGCCCTGCTGGCGTCCACCACACTGACTGCGGAAGTGGACACGCTAAAGCAGAACCTCGAGCAGTCCGAGCAAGAGCTCGGGCGTTCCAAGAAGCAGCTCGAGGACAAGGAAGGTAAGAAATACCTTGTTTAGATATATATATATAAAAAGTGCAATTGCAAAAAATGACAGGATTATGGTGGGTATTGTAGGGGCCACATCTGAGGTGGCGACCCTTAAGCAAGCGCTATCCGAGGCCGAGAAGAGGGCGGCCACGGAGCGCATCGAGCGGGAGAAGTATGAGGCCCAGGTTGGCAAGGTGCGGCAAGAGCTCCAGGCTCTCATGAAAAAACATGAGAGCTTGGAGCTTGACTCAAAGCGCGAGCGTCCGAGCTTGCGATGGCTATTAAAAACGCCGAGTCTGCCAAGGCCAAATCCCAGAAGGCCCTTCAGGAGTTGGATGAGGCGAAAAAGATAGCGGCGGGTAAGGCATTCTTTATGCAAAGAAAACACATAAAAGTGAGTTACTTGTTACTTACCCGAATCCGGAGCTCTCTAGGAGCATTCGCAGATCTTCCCCGTAGCGTGTCCGATGCCGCCGCATTCTACCGAGCCGAGGAAGGCAGCTCGACAGAGAAGGTGTTCTGGTCTCAGTATGCTGAGGCCGGACACCCCGAGCCCCTGAGCGACCAGCTGAAGCAACTGGTCGAGCTCCACAAGGTGGCCGAACAGGCCATAAAGGGCCTCATAGTTCGGCTGTGGCCTGGAGAGGCTCTGCCTGGGAGCTATTTCGGGCTGGTGCGGCAGCTAGTGGAGGCCTGTCCGAGGCTCGAAGTCATCAAGCGCTCTGTCTGCATTGATGGTGCCCGTAGGGCCCTTGCCCGCGCTAAGGTGCACTGGGGCAAGCTGGACGGTGAGAAGCTTGTGAAGGACGGGCCACCGCCGGGGAAAGATCATCGCAAGCCCAAGAATTATTATAAGGATGTTCTGAAGGGTGCCCGCCTTATGGCGGATGAATGTTCCAGGTATGTAATTTTTTCAGTAAAACTTGCTCGTTTTGTCCTGTGCGCTGAAAACTTGTTCATATGCGCTAAGCAATGCTGTTGGAATTTAAAATATTACCTTCTGTGCGGCTGTTTATCAATTCTGGGAGATGGCGAGTCGTCGGCTTCTGCCCCCGTGCCGCTAGTGCTGGGGTGTTCGGGGATAAACCTGAGCGCTCTTTTTCCCATGTTTGGGTCCTTCGAGGGAGGCGCGCAGCACAACGAACAAGGCCATCGGACTATAATGCGTGAACACTCTCACTTAGCCATAGAATTCTATAATTTTAAATTTCGGCGAAGCCCCTGGTATTCGGAAGACCGAGTTCGGGGCGCTATCCACGCCTTGGCCGGACAAAGCCGACTCCTCGCTCTAAGCGGCATAAGTCTTTAAGGACTCGAAAAACCTCTCGAACAGCGACTAGCTCTCGCTTCATCATGACGGTCAGTTTTAGCTTTCTCTACTGAGGTGCTCGGCCCAGCTCAACTGGGGCACAATCGCAGTAGTTCTCCTAGTGCTACCTTAGCCGACATTGTGGAACGTAAGTCACCAAAACATAGGAGCCGGGCAAACCCAACTATTGACCCAAGACATGATTCGGAGCCGATGCATATAATGCTATAAGTTCAGGGTGCCGCACTTGTTAAAGTGTTCGGACTTCTCACACCATATTGAGGGGTACTAAAGCCCCTGGCGTATTTTGGCTGTACCAAAGTGTACGGGTGCAACATGTCGTTAAGGAACATATATTTGTAAAAAAAGAGTAATGCAAAAATATACAAAAGCTATGCATTATTTATTAAAAAAGGGTTGCGATCAAAGCAGAATGATACAAATAATGCGATAAGAAAAAGGTTGGACTATTTAACATGTCCATTCCAGGGTCAGGCTGCGGAATTGTATGCGAAACGGGTATACTGCTTGTGATAGAGACCACCTGGGAGTTCCGTAATGCGGCGTGGCTTGTCCACTTCCCTGGTTCTTGCATCGTTTGTGCGGCAATTGAACTGCCGAACAGGCCTTCCGAAGAATGGAGTCCTGAAAGTAAGATAAAATTAAAAGGTCGGCAGCCCCTGGTGTGGTTTAAGCCGTGTTTCGGGCGTGCCGTGAAGGAGCCCCTCCCCCTGTACCCATGGTATTTCTAGAGCGTAGTTATGTACACGAAGCACTGGTGTCACATTTTCGCGAGGGCTGGGGTTCGGGCCGCACTACTATGCCTGCTTGGAATGTGCCAGGCGGTCTTGTTGTAGGTTACTCCGGGCGCGCTTCTCTTCTCGCTATTATTTGCGTATGTTAGCCACCATACTTTATTAGCGCTTACTACAGCTCCACCTCATTACCTTACCCTACCCAGAAGTTTAAATAGTCTTGATCTCGCGGGTGTGAGATTGCTGAGTCCTCGTGACTCACAGATACTTCCAAACAGTTGCACGTGCTGATGATATCAGTGCAGGTGACGCAACCGAGATCAAGTGGGAGCTCGATGAAGATCTTGATCGTTGTTTTGTGTCTTTTCCGGTTGATCAGTAGTGGTGACCAGTTGGGATGATCGGGGATCTAGCATTTGGGGATGTCTTCTTTTATTTTGGTTCCGTAGTCGGACCTTTGGTTGTACTCTGGATGATGTATGTTTAACTTGTTATTTGTGTGAAGTGGCGATTGTAAGCCAACTCTTTATCCCTTTCTTATTCAATACATGGGATTGTGTGAAGATTACCCCTCCTGCAAGGAAACCACCATGCGGTTATACCTCTAAGTCGTGCCTTGACACGTGGGAGATATAGCCGCATCGTGGGTGTTACAAGTTGGTATCAGAGCCGACCCTCGCAGTTACACGGATGTTTGCGGACAGGTGCGCGGTCATGTTGTTCATGATGTTTGTGACCCGTCATGGCACACGGCATGGCACATGTACCGGACTGGATGCATAGACATATGTGCCAAGAGGGAACGTTCCTGTGGCCCGACGAGGATGTCGGTTCCTTTGAGTGGGGGTGTATGTAATATCCTGGCTTGTTAGGGATGTTAGGCTACTCATATCAATAAAGAATTCCTTCTTTTCAGGGAGCCCATTCGAAAAGAACTCCAAATTTAAGCGTGCTCAGCTTGGAGTAGTTTCAGGATGGGTGACCGACCGGGAAATTGCTCCCGGGTGTGCACGAGTCAGGACAAAGTGCGCAGAAAAGACTAGTATTGATCTGTGGGCCAATCTAGATCCCGCCAGGAGTAACGACCACCGGCGAATGTGTCTGGGGCGTTGCAAGTTAGTAATCAGAGCCATCCCCGACTTAGGAGCCCCCTGCTTAATCGAATCGCTGACGTTGTTGAGTCTAGAAAAAAATGTTTTGAGTCTTAGGATTATATATATCGGAGAGTAGGATTCTTTTTACTCCTGAGTCCCTTCGTCACTCTGGTGAGGCCTCCTGACATAGAAGTATTGACTTTTCTCTCCTCAAATTTCACTAAAAAATTAGGATCACGCGGGTATCTTGGAATCATTTTGTTATTCTTGTGACAAGAACATTGTTCTTGGTGCCTCGTGACATTTAGGGGTTGTGGCAGTGTCTCGGGGAGTTGAACTCCAAGGTATGGTCGTCATAATTTTATCATTGTATTTCTGGAATACCTGAGTTTGCCGACATTGAAAATCTCTTTTATGCAGTTGTTGGTGAGATAACCACGATGCCACCAAGTACTAGGGCGGGAGTTCGGGAGTATTGCCATAACTCGTATGACGGATGCTTTTCGAAGGTTGAGGTACACGATTTTCGAAGGTTTCTTGGTTATGTGTTGACTGATGGATACAGCTGGATGTAGGGATTGTTAGTTTGGGTGAGATATTATGCTTCCCCTGTATCGCCAACACCTGATTGCATAACCAGAAAGTTTCAAGAGTTTATAAGTGGGAATTCAAGTAGCTCGTAGGATATGTTTCCAACAGACACATGAGACGATATGGGATCTATCATATGTTGGTTTCCGGTTTATTCTGCAAGCCAATCCTTTGTTTTGTTTTGTTGTGGTATTCGAGTTGCTTCAATGTCAAGTGTTGATTCCATACCTTTCTAAACTGTGTTATCATATTTCTATGGGAATACTAATCCTTCTTGTTTATCGAGATTGTCATGTCAATTCTTTTCCAACCGGTTTTCTTCTCATCAAGATGATTCTATCATTTCCCCTTTCGCAAGATCACCTCTCAGTTTCCCAACGTTGTTTGTTTCATCCGTTCCCAAGTTGCCTTTGTATTTCCCGCCCTCCCACCCTTTTCTTCAAGGATTCAGATTTTCTTAATCATGTATCCTTTTATTTGTGAGAAGTCTCTTCGGTCTTTTCTTTCAATGTTTTACCCGGTGTTTCTTATGAAGATTCTAAGGGAGCTTCGAGTTCGTCACTCTTCACTCGTTTTCTTCTCCGGTGGATTCAATTCAAGCTTTGATCACATCCTTTTCCTTGTTTCAAATATTTTCTCATGCCGGTGCACCTCTTAATCTTTCACTTCTCGCTACTCATTTGCTTGGGAGTGCTGAAGATATCTCAGAAGGCTCGTCTTTTCATTCAAGATCCTTTCAACCTCTTTCGAGGTTGTTACCTCATTCAAGACATTTAAATCAACTGGTGCAATCTCTCTTTTAAATCGTTCAACGGTGTATCTTTTGAGTGGGCCCTAACTCACAGGTCTTTTTCCAGGATCTTACCTGACTCTTCTATTTTCCTGGTGTTACCATCAAATTCTTTTCCAAGTTTGATGTAAGAATGAATTATCATCAGTCATATGTCTTTCTCCAAGATCTTTCAAATTCTTTTCATCATTGGCTCAACCTTTCTATTCTTCATTCCGGAGTGCCTCAATAATTCATGGTGCCGTATCTCGTCGTCATTCTCAGATTTTGAAGACCAAGGAAGTGTTTCATCTAAATCTTGGTCCGTTCTCTCGAAGTTTCATAGTTCTAGCTTGATGCCATCCTCTCATAATTGTTTTCAATTGTGAGAATTCTTTTCAACCATCCGTAGCAATTCAGGAGTCTTTCAGTTTGATTCTCCGGAGCCCATCATCTTAGAATGATTCATTCCAGCTTTCAGCTCTCGTTCTCCAATTCTTATCGGTGATTCATCCCTTTACTTCATTCGTTTTCAATTATTACGGTGGTTCGTTCAAGATTTCTCTTCCTTCGTTATCGTATCAACTCATTCGTTCTTTCAAATCCTACCGACAATTCGTTGAAGACCTTATTCAAGTTTGTGCTATATCTATCTTAATCCTTTCTGCGAATAAGTAGTATGCCAAATCCGTTGATTGTCATCAATCTAAATTGGTGAAGGATACACATAACATAATTCTTATTCTTGGTTCATCCAGGTGATTCATCTTTCTCTCTGGAGTTGTCCTTCATATCACCTTCTCGGTTCGAGATGCTTCATCTTTTCTTTTTCAGAGTTTGTTCATGATATCAATTCTCGGTTTCTAGCTGTTCATCTTTCTTTTCTAGAGTTCAATGTTTTCGCGGTCATATCATCGTGAAGCTCCATCTAAATCATTGCAAGGCTTCACCTTGTGTTCTCAACTTCTCTTTCCTTTTATCATCCTTTTATTACCGGAGTTCTCATGAAGGCTCAACATGGTGGTTCGTCAAGGTTTCCTTTCATTCTTCAATTGTTCTTCAATATTTTTCTCGGAGTTAAGATCCGCCAAGCCATACTCTAAATTAAACATGGTGCTCAAGACATGTTTGTTTTGATGAGGTCAAACATTCTTCATCTGGCATTTCGAAGTGCAATTCTTTCTACCTTATCTTTTGAGACAGTGTTGTGTCATTCTTGACAATTTCCCTTCGTGTTTCAGGATTCACAAGTTGTCCGGAATGACATATTTTAAACCCATCATTTTCAATTCTTTCATGAGATCCTTTGCAACCCATCAATCTCTTCATTGGAGTTATCTTGGGGTATATTTCACCTAAAGCCTTCCCTAAGGTTTGTTGCTATTTATGGTGCTTATAAATGACCCAAGCTCTTCATTTATCCTTCTGGTGAAATAAGTTTCTCATCTCCTTGTTCATATCAATCCAATCTATTGTTTTCCGTTAGTGGCAGAATTTCACCTCATAGTATTGAGAAGTTTTCCATAAGCCACTACAAGATTATTCCTTTCGTTGTTGGTTTTCCAACAACTCCGTTATAACCTTCTTAGAAGGGTGTTTTCCAAGCTCATTTATGGCAGAAGTTTGGCATTTTATTCTCCATTCCGTTTTTCCAATGATCTATTTTCTATTCTTTCGTTCCGGAGGCATAGTGATGTTGCTCTCTTCACCCATCATCCCATTTTTGTCAAAGATCACGTTCTTTCCTTTTCTTATCCATTCAATCGGAGTGTCGTGCCCTCTTTTCAAGTTATTCCCATTTAGTCAAGTTTTACCTCCCTTCTCAATCGGAGTGCTGTCTGAAATCTTTCTTATCCCTTGTGCCATTCTTTCAATAGTTCCGGAGGCAGTGTGTTGTCGATCTCATCAAGTATCCTCTCATCTTGTCAAGTTCATGTTGAATTCTTCCATTTATAGTCGGAGTGCTGTCCAAATTATATCATTCTTATTCCTTCTCTATCTTGTTTTTGCCGGAGTTGTTTCAATATCTATCTTGTCACTTAACCTCTTGGTTCTCGTCGTATCCCATGCTCCTCTTTTATAACGGAGTGTTTTCAACTTTTTTCATCTTCGTTGTATTCTTTCTTTCAATTTGTTCAACCTCACAAGGTTCTTTGGTTTCACTCATTTGTCAAAGAAGCAACTTAGTTTTACATCTTTCCCTAGATATCGGGACGAGATCCTCTTGTAGCGGTGGAGTGTTGTAACGCCCCGGGACAGTTGCGCTAGGTGTCTTCCAGTTATTCGCTGTTGTTGCCTTGTCATCCGCTTGCGTGTTGCATCTTGCCATGTCATCATGTGCATTGCATTATCATGTTTTCAAAACTTGCATCCATCCGGGTTTCCCAGTTCTTTCCGCTGTACGTTCCGAGCCCAGACACACTCGCACGCGCCCGCGGCATGTCCGAAATATTATTTTTATAAGTGGTCGGAGAATTTTCTCAGAATGGGATGAAAGTTGGTGTGCGGTCTTATTATAGTGTAGATAGAATGCCTGTCATATTTCATCGCATTCGGAGTTTGTTTGATGCCCCAACGGATAAATATAGCCGGTCATACGTCGGACGTTTTCGGTCTCTGGAAACCGTTGCCGGGCAGCCTTCTTTCCTCTCCTCTCAGCCCAAGCCCCTCTACACAGTCCATCTAGCCCGCATACCTACCCCCTCCACTCCGGACCGTCCGATGGCGATCGAACGGCTCCGAAACGGAGCAAATCCCCCAACCCTAGCTCCTCCTGCTGTATATGGACAACCCTAGTCCATTTTTGGCCTTCTTCCACCCTCCTCCTCATTTTTCGCGCACCCCCAGCCTCCACCCGCCACTTATCGCCGCCAGATACGCTCCGCCGCCGCCACTTGGTCTCTTCCCGCGCCGCCACCTCGCCGTCGCCACATGGCACGCTCATAGTGGCCAGCCGCCACTGCACAGTCGCCTGCAGCCAACGGGACGGCGCCACGTGGCCCCTACTCGCTCTCCTCTGTCGTGGCCCTGCAAAGCCCGCGGGAGGCCTGCCTGGGCCCGACCGCCATCGCCGTCCGCCAGCTGCATCACCCGAGCTCTAGATCGGGAGGAGCCCCGATCCAGAGCCCTCGCCACTGCGACCCCATCTTGCCTCCTTCGCCGCGCTTCGACCCCGCTGCCTGCGAGCCACGCCGGCCACCAGGTCCCTCACCGCCCCTTTCCTTCGCTTCTCCCCGTCGGCCTCACCCTCTTCCTCTCTCCCGCTGTTGCAGCAACCTCCAAGGACCATCGTCACCGGATTGTCGTCGCTGGTCCTACTCCGGCCAGATTCGGGCATGGCGCCTCGGATCTGAACCCCATGCGCCCGTTCCATACGCTCTTGACCTTCCCTTGCTCGTCGCCTGCTCCCGTCTATGTCCAGGGTCGCAGCTAGCTCCGGCTTCGAGCACGGGAATGAGGACGAAGACGCGCCCGCTCCCGTTGACCGCGCGCTCGTCCATCGCCTCGTTGCGCCACTACCAAGGCCCAACTGCGTGCCCCCTGCCGGCCTCCCTCCTCCATCAAACGGGCGAAGGCCCATGCCTCAGTTTCATTCCAGTGTTTTGAGGATTCGTTCGACTATGTTGGTTCATCTTCTTCATGGACTCGTTCTTCTTCCTTGCGGGATCACAGGCAAGATGACCATACCCTCGAAATCACTTCTATCTTTGCTTGCTAGTTAAACATTCTATCGCTATGTCGCGCTACCTACCAGTTGTTATATCATGCCTCCCATATTGCCATGTCAAGCCTCTAACCCACCTTTCCTAGCAAACCATTGTTTGGCTAAGTTACCGCTTTGCTCAGCCCCTCTTATAGCGCTGTTAGTTGCAGGTGAAGTTGAAGTTTGTTCCATGTTGGAACATGGTTATGTTGGGATATCACAATATCTCTTTTTTAATAAATGCGTCTATATACTTGGTAAAGGATGGAAGGCTCGGCCTTATCCCTGGTGTTTTGTTTCACTCTTGCCGCCCTAGTTTCCGTCATACCGGTGTTATGTTCCTTGATTTTGCGTTCCTATCACAGTTGGGTGTTATGGGAACCCCTTGATAGTTCGCTTCGAATAAAACTCCTCCAGCAAGGCCCAACCTTGGTTTTACATTTGCCTAACAACCTAAGCCTTTTTCCCTTGGGTTTCCGGAGCCCGAGGGTCATCTTTATTTTAACCCCCCGGGCTAGTGCTTCTCTAAGTGTTGGTCCGAACTGGGAAACCTGCGGGGCCACCTCGGGGCAACTTGAGGGCTGGTTTTACTCGTAGCTTGACCTATCCGATGTGCCCTGAGAACGAGATACGTGTGACTCCTATCGGGATTTTTCGGCACATCGGGCGGCTTTGCTGGCCTTGTTTTACCATTGTTGAAACTAGAAAAGTGGCCCGCTCGATGCACGGGCTAGAAATTTATAAATTTGATTGATGGGAACATATGATTTCATTTTTTATCTTTTTTTTTGAAATTACATGCGAGCCATTTTTAAATATTAGACTTTTGTGAAAATAGTTTTATCTTTGGTATATTTGGGTTTTTACCCATATATAAATATTGTGTTATCCCTTTGTCATTTATGTGTTAATTATGCATGATGTACTAACTTTTTTTATGATCAATTCCGTTGTTCAAATTGTATTTGTATTATTATTTAGATTGTTTCTCATGCTACTTAGTATATTTTTTTGTAAACACAAATTTAGTAGTTATCATTGTTTTTGTGTAGGCATCTATTAATTTGCTAACGATGTTCAAGATTGGTAGGTATTTGTTTCAATATATAGCGATTCTTGCACTCCAAGTGATTTCGTTTAATTTCGATATAAAATGTTAGATTGTATTTATATATTGCACGCATCCACTAAAACTTTCTTGGTAGGTAATTGTGTTGATGGTCATTTGATTTAGTTAAGTTAAGTTGAGACACGCGGTAGTGACGGACCTAGAATAATGGGCTTGGGGGTCACCGCTCAAAGTTTGCATTAAACATCGTCGTAATCTCAACAATAGTCTGAAAATAGCAACAATGGGTATTTAGTGTTAATTATATAGTAAATTTTATTTTATAATTTTGGAAGGGTGTCGTGGCACCCACGACACTCTCACTTGATCCGTCCCTGACACACGAGCTCAATTAAAATAGGATTGGATAGTATTGGTCGTTCTATGGTAGAACCACTTGTTGGGCGTGCCGTGTACCAAACTCTGCTTCGGATTTTTCCTTAGGGACCATAAGTGGAATAAAACTCGCTTAGCGGTATCAAACAGTCGCTTGTATCACATTAACCTAGTTTGCTCTTAGACTGTCCACTTTTTACAAAAGAAACATCATCCATAGTTCGACTATCCTCTTTCTAGAAAAGAAACATCGCCCATAATTTTTTCATTAGAAATGCATTGTGCATAGTAAAATACATGTATAGAACATCACTGGTTCCCACAATGCTAATTGTTCGCCATCCTTTGTATGTAGTCTTCTCGACTTCTGAGTAGAATTTTTCTGTCTTATTTCTATAAAAGTTCATTTCTTCTGCTGGTGAAATATTATGGGATTTATACCAAAAAAGGCCCATGCAGATGGACATAGTGACCACACATCTTTCCTACGCACCCTAAAAACATTCGCCTTTCCCCTTAACACTTTCACATAGTGACATGTTCCTCTTGCCCAATCCCCTTTCTCTCTTTTAGTCTTCCCTACTCTCTCCGGTCACTCCAACATTTCTGCCGCCGGCGCCGAATAGCTCCCATCAGCTTTCTTCCTTGATTCTGTGCCTTGAGCTTGCTCATCCCCACCTACAGCCACCCCCACAACTCGATTCTTTGTTGCAGCCACAGGGTTCCCACGGCTCGATTCGTCGTTGCAGCCACAGTGTGACCTTCGACGGCGGCTGTTTTTTCTCCTCGTGTGCATCCTCGGTCTGCTAGGCTGGTAAATAGCGATGGAGGGGTAGTAGGGTCCATGCTCGAGCTGCGCAAGGGAGGAGGCGAGATCATCGATCTACGCGGTGTTGCGGTCAGCGTTCGTGTAGGTGATGTGGGCGTGGATTTCGTCTCCCGTAGTCAGCTTTGATACATCCAAAGTGTGATCCATCTTTAGTCAACGTTCATGCAGGAGACGTTTTCTTCCCCTTGAGCACCAGATGTATCCTACACATCGCCGACATTCTTCGAAGGTCCCCTTTTCCCTTTTCGGACTTTGTCATATACTTTTTTCATAACTGGTTCCTCTGTTTGTGCGGTTGAACCAATATAATGTAATTAAGGGAATGCTTGTTAGTGAAAAATGTTTTCCCATTTTCCCTTGAAATCATGGAAAAACATGTGATTCTGTTTTGAAGTATAAGGTACTGTAGATAATAATTAGTGAGTGAAAATAAAAAAGAATGTAAGTATATTTATGTGCACACATGAAAACTGAACATGTGAGGTTCGTGGGGGTGTTGTTGTCCCCAAGCACCGAATCGGACGCGTAGTCATTGTTCCAAAGTGAGGTAGCTCAAAAATTTGTCTTCGTCCGAAGCATACGCAGCCAAGCTTGGTCATCGAATATTTTTGCTCGTCTTTGTTCAGATGTTGTTCGGAGTTCAAACTATGAAAGATCCTCGAGTGGTCTTCTTTTTGCTCCACTTTGTTGTATTAATCTCTTCATTCAATAGCCTATTTCCAAGTTCAATTATTTCTGAACAAACTGGGAGCTCAATTCCAGGGTTTAGCTTGAGTTTATTTTCGAGCTTGTCTTTAATTCCACCAAGGCGCGTCCTTGTTTCTATGAATTTGTGGCATAACATTGGTCTTCTTCTTATTATTTTTAATATTTATTGTGGGGTAAGACCCCACAACCCATTTATTAGAAAAGGAAAAGGTTCAACAATGTACATGCACTGAGACTGTGTCAAAAAAACAAGATAGAGGACCTACCTAATACTTACCTATATTTACAAAAGGTCACTAACCCAAGCTATGAGTTGACCTCTAACGCTAACACTAAGCCTGTGAGCTAATAGAAGGATGCCATGTACAAAATTACATCTCCAAGAGGCAACACAAGCCTGCTCCCCCCTAAAGATCCTCCCATTTCTTAAGATCTAGATATTCCATGCTGCTGCACTACAAAAAAACACATCCGTGACATTTGGGCCGAACGAAAAAAAATTATCTCATACTTATGACACTTCTATGACAATAATTGTGACAAAACACGGTATCATCATAGACGTGGTGTGGTCCTACTTCTATGACAAAAAGTCATGACAGAAAATGGGCTTTTCGTCCTGGGCGGGCCGGAGACGCAGCTGCATGACATTCTTTGGGCCGTCCATGACGGAAAAAACCATGGTAGAAACGAGGGCGAGGAAAATATCGGGGTGTTCCCGGTTACGGTGGGTGGTCGGGGACGAGCGATGCGCGTTTCTCTCGTACACGCATGCGCGTGGGTGCGAGGCGTTGGGCTCTAACGAAACACGAGCGAGGCGTTTGGGCTCTAATTGAACCCGAGAGATTGCACTGCATGCTATGCATTACTGAACCTGAGCGGTCGATCGATGGCTGTTAACTGAACCCGATCGAGGGATTCCTTCGCTACTGCTCCTAACTAAAGCCGATCGATGCGGCCTCTGGATGAACAGTGAGCATTGCTGGGGTGGTTTGGATGAACAGTTCCCGATGGGGGTGGATGAACAGGACCCCGTGGTGTTGCCT
>NC_041390.1:169922666-170127252 GCF_002162155.2 Triticum dicoccoides | reverse complement strand
GTGAGTGTTGCTGGGGGGGGGGTTGGATGAACAGTCCCTGGTGGGGGTGGATGACTAGGACCCCGTGGTGTTGCCTCTGGATGAACAGGACCTCGATCGATCGAGCCGGTTGGGGCTGGATGAACAGGACCCCGTGGAGGGCTGGATGAACAGGACCACCCCATGGAGGGTAGGATGAATAGTAGACGGTGGAGGGTTGGATGAACAGTAGACGGTGGAGGGCTGGATGAACAGTAGATGGTGGAGGGGTGGTTGAACAGGAGCCCGTGGAGAGGGCTGGTTGAACAGTAGCCGGTGGAGTAGCGCGCGGTGGAGCCTGGATGAGCAGGAGCCCGTGGATGAACAGTCGCAGGTGGAGACTTGAGGAGGTCGACTATGGATGAACAGTAGCCCATGGAGGCTGGAGAGGGTTGACGGTGGAGATGAACAGTATCCTGTGGAGTCCTGTTTGGCGGTACGCCGCACCCCTCCCGGTGAACAAGACCCCTTTTTCGACCGTAGCGCTCCAACACAAGTCCGTTTCCTCCGTTTTGCGGTACACCACACCCCTCCTGATCAACAGGACCCCCGTTTCGACCGTAGCAAGTCCGTTTCCTCCGTTTTGCGGTACGCCAGACCCCTCCTGATGAACAGGATCCCATTTCAAACGTGGCCGATCGAACACAAGGCCGTTTCCTCCGTCCCGCGGTACGTCGGGCCTCGTTTCCATTGGTTGTTCCGTCCAAGTCGGTTGGCTCCCATGCGTTCTGTTGCCTCCCGGTGAACACAACGCATTCCGTTGCCTCCCAATGAACACGACGACGACGAAGTTTCTCCGTTGCAACCCAACTATGTACACGAGCCCTGGCCGTACGTACGTGCGAGTAGGCGTTCGAGACCCCGCCCGTATGCACGTACGTGGCCGTATTTACTTTCTTGCACCCTGGCCGTTGTACGTACGTGTACATGCTATTTGCACGCCTCTACATCGACCAGTATGTACGTACACGTTTGTGACTAGAATGACAATGCTACGTACGCTTCGACCAGGTGGGTCCCGGCTGTCAGGCACTTCCTTGCGTGCAAAGATGGAGCTGGTGGGTCCTAGCAGTCAGGGGGGCGGATCGTTTTTTTTCCCGGACACACTTCCTTGCGTGCGAAGATGTCGCTGGTAGGTGCTAGCAGTCACGGGGAAACATTTTTTGCGAAATACGGTTGCCCGTCCAGTGGGTCCCTGCTGTCATGTGGAGGAATCATTATTTTCCGCGTAATAAGGTGGCACTTCCTTGCTGCGGCCGTGGACCCAGCTGTGTGCCTCTCCACGTACAATCCACGTTAGATGAAAGCCGTTCCTTGACCACATTGACCACGCCACGCCGTGAGCACCAGGGCCGGAGGACGACGGCGAGGCCTAGGAAGGGGACGACATGGAGCCAAGGAAGACGCGGCAGTGGATGACCACGCGTAGAGGAGTATGAGGGTTCACTGGTTCGCTGCGGTGTGAGGCTGCCGTCGCCGTAGAATAACAGGGGGTGTGGGTGAGTAGAGGGATGGCCTGGCCAGCAGTGGGAGTAGTAGGGGGCGGTGAGGCCTCCGCGGCATCGCAGCCGGCCGCGGGAGGCAGGAGCACGAGGCACGACCGGCGCTGCTTTGGGCGGCTGGAGCAAGAAGACCAGAGGTTGAAGAAGCACTACGGCCGTTGGATGGACATCGTACGGTCACTCGAGCTAGAATTGTTCATATTGACTAAGTTGACAAAGCCCTCCGTCCCCATCAACTTAGTTGGCCCACAAGTCAGCCTCCCACTATTACGGGTCCCAGCTAGAAGGGGGTATTCATTCTTTTGTGCGTAATAAGGAGGCACTTCCTTGCGTGCGAAGATATAGCTGGTGGGTTCGACCTGTCAGCGGTGGGAACATTTTTCATGAAATTCAGAGGCCCTTCCGGTGGGTCCCAGCTATCAGGTGGAGGAATCATTATTTTGCACGTAATAAGGAGGCATTTCCTTGTGTGTGGCCGTGGACCCAGCTGTCAGCCTCTCCACGCACAGTCTACTTTTGATGGTGTCGTTTGTTGACCACGTTGACCACTCCGCGCCGAGCACATTCAAGGTGATGGACGACGGCAAGGCCCCGTACAGCAACGAGCCGGAGATGGGAAGACGCGGGAATAGAGTCACAGACGGAGAGGTGTACGAGGGTTAAATGGTTTTGGTGCGGTGTGGTTCAGAAGTCAGTGGAGAAGAACAGGAGGCGTGGAGGGGTGGAGGGATGGCTGGCCAACGGTGGAGTAGCGCTTCACAGCGAAGCGTGCTAAGCAGAGCTGCTAGCAGCAGGAGGCAGGAGCAGGTGGTCCCGGCGGTGTTGGAGGAAGAAGACGAGAGATTGAAGATGGATGCCGGTCGTTGGATGTAAATCCAACGGCTAACGATATCAGAATCATTTGTTGACGAAGTTGACAATGACTTGCATTGGCTTCGACCTATTAGCCCACATTTCAGCCTCCAAAAATGTGGCACGTATTCAACCCATTTTTTAGAATTTACAGTCTTTTTGCAGGGTAGAAATTACAGTCCATTTGATCTCTTTTTTTGAATTACAGTCCATTAGCTGGGGTGGGTGAACAAATAATGTAGCGCCCATGCAGCCCATTTATGTTTTTCCTAAAAAATTACAGGCCATTTGCAGTTTCTCGAAATACATGATTTTGCTGGGCTTATTCTAATTATAATGTTGGGGTGGGCGCATCAATGTTAGCAAAAAATAAACACGGGCTGAGAATTTTTTATATATATATATTTAAATAATAAGTGATTTATTATTACATTGGTCCTTAAATCTTACCAAGCTTTTGTACACAATCACCAGGATTTTCGCTGCCAAAAAAAATCCAGGATTTTATTGCTAAGAAATTATTTTTATAAGTTAATAAGATGTGGGATATTGTTTTCTTACATATGTAAGTATCTGTTAAATATATAATGACAATAACAATAATATAAAATAACATATAAAATAATTTAAATATATATAATATAGTTAGAAGGGAAACATAAGTTGGATCGGACGTTCCTATTCTTATATAGAAAAATAGAACAGACCTCTGCGTTTTCTTTAAAAAAAACATAAATTGGGCTATCGATGTTTCAGGAAAAATGAAACATCGGATGGGAGGTCCATAGGCCGGTCGATACATGACGGCCCTTAAGAAAATACAAACAGGCCTATTGAACTCCCGTCCGAGGTCGTGTGAGGCTAGACCGGGCAGCCCAAACCCCAGCTGATACTTGCTGCCTCGGTGATAATAAATGATACCTGCCAGCTCCCCGGCTTTGTTGTGAATTTATCTCCTATAGTAACTACGTTGAAGCACCTACAAAATGTAATTATGTTGACAAACCCGTGGGCCCCAAAATCAGTATGGCATTAGGAGGAAGTATTTTTTTCAATGAGGCACTTGCTTGCGTACGGCATAGACCTGGTGGGTCCCGACTGTACGCCTGTCCACGTACAGTCCTCTGCAGATTCCTCTTGTTTGTTCAGCTTGTTCACAATGGCAGACAGCAGCGTCGCGGTGAGTGCACAAAGGCGCAGGAGAAGATCCGACCACCTGAGGAAGTGCCGTATTAGTAACGAAACAACTGAACTAGCCTAGTGGCTAAGTGACACTACCCGACAGCTGTTTCGCCCAGGTTCGATTCCACCTATTTCTCCAAAAATTTTGCCTCTGCCTTTCTTGACATGTGGGTCCTAATTGTCATCTACACACACCACGTCCAACACTTGCCAAAACTTCGTCCCTCGTTTTCTCTATTTTTCACACACTCGACATTGTGTGGGCATCTTGAAAATAGCATATCTTTTTGACTGTGAATCATATGAAGATGTGCTATGCATGAATGTTGATCAGCATGATGTTAACTGGCTGGTAGTTCCAGTTTTGACCAGGAATAAAACTTCTAGCATGATGTTAACACTTTTTGAAAAGGCCATGTTAATATAAATGCTCTGCCTCTAAAAGTTGCAGTTTCTTATCTAAAACTGAACTTGGAGTTTCTTATCTGAAACAGAAACTTACAGTTTCTTCTCTGAGAATCACCTGTCAGTGACCGAAAGGCAGGGGAACCTCTCCTCTTCATCATCTCCATTCCAAAACCACCGTCTCGCCTCTCCCTTTTCTCCATTTCAAAACCACCCCTCTCCTCTCCATTATCTCCATTCCAAAACCACTATCTCGCCTCTCCCTCTTCGCTATTGCAAGACCACTGTCTCTCCTCCCATCTTCCGAAGCTAGCACCGGACCACTCAGAAGGACATCTATGAAGGGGATGCAGCAGCGAATCAGGCAGATCGCCGGCGGCGACCAGGCAAAATTAGCCAGGTTGATGGAGATCCTTACTTGGTTTGACAATGAATGGGAGATTTTGAGGACGGTGAGGGTTGATACATCTCCAACGTATCTATAATTTTTGATTGCTCCATGCTATATTAGCTACTGTTTTGGAATATATTGGGCTTTATTTTCCACTTTTATATTACTTTTGGGACTAACCTATTAACCAGAGGCCTAGCCCAGAATTGCTGTTTTTTGCCTATTTCAGTGTTTCGAAGAAACGGACTATCAAACAGAGTCCAAACAGAATAAAACCTTCGGGAACATGATTTTCTCACCGAACATGATCCAGGAGACTTGGACCCTGCTCCAAGGAACAAAAGAGGCGGTCACGAGGGTGGGGGCGCCCCCCCTAGGGCGCGCCCCCTACCTCGTGGGCCCCTCGGAGCTCCACCGACGTACTCCTTCCTCCTATATATATCTACGCACCCCCAAATGAATAGGGACAGAGCCAAAACCCTAATTCCACCGCCGCAACTTTCTGTATCCACGAGATCCCATTTGGGGCCTGTTCAGGAGCTCCACCGGAAGAGGGCGGTCATCACGGAGGGCTTCTACATCATCATAGCCTCTCCGATGAAGTGTGAGTAGTTTACCTCAGACCTTCGGGTCCATAGTTAGTAGCTAGATGGCTTCTTCTCTCTCTTTGAATCTCAATACAAAGTTCTCCCCCTCTCTTGTGGAGATCTATTCGATGTAATCTTCTTTTTGCGGTGTGTTTGTTGAGACCGATGAATTGTGGGTTTATGATCATGTCTATCTATGAATAATATTTGAATCTTCTCTGAATTCTTTTATGTATGATTGGTTATCTTTGCAAGTCTCTTCGAATTATAAGTTTGGTTTGGCCAACTAGATTGGTAGTTCTTGCCATGGGAGAAGTGCTTAGCTTTGGGTTCGATCTGGTGTCCTTTCCCAGTGACAGAAGGGGCAGCAAGGCACATATTGCATCGTTGCCATCGAGGATAACAAGATGGGGTTTATTTCATATTACATGAATTTATCTCTCTAAATCATGTCATCTTGCTTAAGGTGTTACTCTGTGTTTAACTTAATACTCTAGATGCATGCTGGATAGCGGTCGATGAGTGGAGTAATAGTAGTAGATGCAGAATCGTTTCGGTCTACTTGTGATGGACGTGATGCCTATATACATGATCATGCCTAGATATTCTCATAACTATGCTATATTCTGTCAATTGCTCAACAGTAATTTGTTCACCCACCGTAGAATACTTATGCTCTCGAGAGAATCCACTAGTGAAACCTATGGCCCCCGGGTCAATTGCTTTTTTATTTTGCCTTTACTTTTCACTTTGCATCATTATACCAAAAATACCAAAAATATTATATCTATCAGATCTCACTCTCGTAAGTGACCGTGAAGGGATTGACAACCCCTAACCGCGTTGGTTGCGAGTAGCTATCGTTTTTGCAGGTACGACGGACTTGAGCGTGGCCTTCTACTGGATTGATACTTTGGTTCTAAAAAACTGAGGGAAATACTTACGCTACTCTGCTACATCATCCTTTCCTCTTCGGGGAAATCCAACGCAAGCTCAAGAGGTAGCAAGAAAAATTTCTGGCGCCGTTGCCGGGGAGTCTACGCAAAAAGTCAACATACCAAGTACCCATCACAATCCCTATCTCTTGCATTACATTATTTGCCATTTTCCTCTCGTTTTCCTCTCCCCACTTCACCCTTGCCTTTTTATTCGCCCTATCTCTCTCTATCCTCCCTCTCTATCTGCCTCTTTTGCCCGTTTGCTCTTGTTTGCTCGTGTGCTAGTTTGTTTGCTTGTTTGTCGCGATGGCTCAAGATACTACCAAATTGTGTGACTTCACCAATACGAATAATAATGATTTCCTTAGCACTCCGATTGCTCCTCTTGCCAATACAGAATCTTGTGAAATCAATGCTGGTTTGTTGAATCTTGTTATGAAAGATCAATTCGCCGGCCTTCCTAGTGAAAATGCCGCTACTCATCTGAATAGCTTCATTGATTTATGTGATATGCAAAAGAAAAGAGATGTCGATAATGATGTCGTTAAATTGAAGCTATTTCCTTTTTCGCTTAGAGATTGTGCTAAAGCTTGGTTTTCGTCTTTGCCTAAAATAGTGTTGATTCTTGGAACATGTGCAAATATACTTTTATCTCTAAGTATTTCCCTCCCGCTAAGATCATCTCTCTTAGAAACGATATTATGAACTTTAAACAACTTTATCATGAACATGTTGCACAAGCTTGGGAGAGAATGAAATTAATTATATGTAATTTCCCTACTCATGGTTTGAATTTGTGGATGATTATACAAAAAATTTATGCCGGATTGTATTTTGCTTCTAGAAATCTTTTATATTAGGCCACGGGAGGTACTTTTATGGAAATCACTTTAGGAGATGCTACTAAACTCCTAGATAATATTATGGTTAATTATTCTCAATGGCATACTAAAAGAACTTCTAATAAAAAAGTGCATGCGATAGAAGAAATCAATGTGTTGAGCGGAAAGATGGATGAACTTATGAAATTATTTGCTACTAAGAGTGTTTCTTCTGATCTTAATGATATGCCTTTGTCTACTTTGATTGAGAATAACAATGAATCTATGGATGTGAATTTTTTTGCTAGGAATAATTTTGGTAACAATGCTTATAGAGGGAATTTTTATCCGAGGCCATATCCTAGTAATCCTTCTAATAATTATGGGAATTCCTACAACAACTCTTATGGAAATTATAATAAGATGCCCTCTGAATTTGAGAATAGTGTTAAAGAGTTTATGAATTCACAAAAGAATTTTAATGCTTTGCTTGAAGAGAAATTTCTTAAAGTTGATGATTTGGCTAGGAACGTTGATAGAATTTCTCTGGACGTTGATTCTTTAAAGCTTAGATCTATTCCTCCTAAGCATGATATCAATGAGTCTCTCAAATCCATGAGAATTTCCATTGATGAGTGCAAGGAAAGAACCGCTTGGATGCGTGCTACCAAAGATGCCTTTATTAAAGCGTGTTCTTCCAATTCCTATGAAAATCAAGATGAAGATCTAAAAGTTATTGATGTGTCTCCTATTAAATCTTTGTTTTGCAATATGAATCTTGATGAAACTGAATATGATCTTCCTTTACCTAGAAGGCGTTCTAAAAATTCGGAGTATTTAGATCTTTGTGATGAAATTGATGAAAGTGGGATTTAAAGAAATAAAAATCTAGATGTTTCTAAACCCACTATATTGGATTTCAAGGAATTTAATTATGAAAGTTGCTCTTTAATTGATTGTATTTCCTTGTTGCAATCCGTGGTAAATTCTCCACATGCTTATAGTCAAAATAAAGCCTTCACCGAACATATTGTTGATGCCTTGATGCAATCTTATGAAGAAAAACTTGAGTTGAAAGTTTCTATCCCTAGAAAACTCTATGATGAGTGGGAACAAACTATTAAAATTAAAATTAAAGATCATGAGTTTTATGCTTTGTGTGATTTGGGTGCTAGTGTCTCCACTATCCCCAAAACTTTGTTTGATTTGCTAGATTTCCGTAATTTTGATGATTGCTCTCTAAACTTGTATCTTGCGGATTCTACTATTAAGAAACCTATGGGAAGAATTAATGATGTTCTTATTGTTTCAAATAGTAATTATGTGCCCGTAGATTTCATTGTTCTTGATATAGATTGCAATCCTTCTTGCCCTATTATTCTTGGTAGACCTTTCCTTAGAACGGTTGGTGCGATTATTGATATGAAGGAAGGGAATATTAGATTTCAATCACCATTAAAAAAGGGCATGGAACACTTCCCAAGAAACAAAATAAAATTGCCATATGAAACTATCATGAGAGCTGCTTATGGATTGCCTACCAAAGATGGCAATACCTAGATCTATCTTTGCTTGTTATGCCTAGCTAGGGGCGTTAAACGATAGCGCTTGTTGGGAGGCAACCCAATTTTATTTTTATTCATTGCTTTTTATCCTGTTTAGTAATAAATAAATTATTTATCCTATTTTTTAGTTGTGTTTTTTGTGTTTAATTAGTGTTTGTGCCAAGTAGAACCGTTGGGAAGACTTGGGGAAAGTCTTGTTGAACTTGCTGTAAAAAACAGAAACTTTAGCGCTCACGAGAACAGCTGTCATTTTTATTTGGAGAGTGCTATTTAGTTAATTCTTTTTGAAGATGATTAATAGATAAATTCCTCACGTCCAGAAATTTATTTTAGAAATTTTGGGGTTCCAGATCTTGCGCTAGCTATATATTACTACAGACTGTTCTGTTTTTGACAGATTCTGTTTTTCGTGTGTTGTTTGCTTATTTTGATGAATCTATGGCTAGTAAAATAGTTTATAATACATAGAGAAGTTGTAATACAGTAGGGTTAACACCAATATAAATAAAGAATGAGTTCATTACAGTACCTTGAAGTGGTCTTTTGTTTTCTTTCGCTAACGGAGCTCACGAGTTTTCTGCCTTAAGTTTTGTGTTGTGAAGTTTTCAAGTTTTGGGTAAGGATTTGATGGATTGTGGAACAAGGAGTGGCAAGAGCCTAAGCTTGGGGATGCCCATGGAACCCCCAAGATAATCTAAGGACACCTAAAAGCCAAAGCTTGGGTATGCCCCGGAAGGCATCCCCTCTTTCGTCTACTTCTATCGGTAACTTTACTTGGAGCTATATTTTTATTCACCAACATGATATGTGTTTTGCTTGGAGCGTCTTGTATTATTTGTGTCTTTGTTTGTTAGTGTGCCACAACCATACTTGCTGTACACACCTTTTGAGAGATCCATACATGAATTAAAATTTGATAGAATACTCTATGTGCTTCACTTATATCTTTTGAGCTAAGTAGTTTTGCTCTATGTGCTTCACTTATATCTTTTGAGCTAAGTAGTTTTGCTCTATGTGCTTCACTTATATCTTTTGAGCTAAGTAATTTTGCTCTCTATGCTTCACTTAGATCTTTTAGAGCACGGTGGTGGATTTGTTTTAAAGAAACTATTGATCTCTCATGCTTCACTTAAATTATTTTGGGAGTCTCTTAATAGCATGGTAATTTGCTTAATAATAATATGCTTGGTATTCAAGATTTGTGAAACTTTCTTTTGAGTCTGTTGAATACTAAGAAAAGATTCAAAGCATGATAATTGTTTTGAGATATGGAGGTGATAATATTAAAGTCATGATAGTTGAGTTGTTGTGAATTTAAAGAATACTTGTGTTGAAGTTTGTGATTCACGTAGCATGCATGTATGGTGAACCGTTATGTGATGAAATCGGAGCATGATTTATTTATTGATTGTCTTCCTTATGAGTGGCAGTCGGGGACAAGCGATGGTCTTTTCCTACCAATCTATCCCCCTTAGGAGCATGCGCGTAATACTTTGCTTTGATAACTTCTAGATTTTTGCAATAAGTATATGAGTTCTTTATGACTAATGTTGAGTCCGTGGATTATACGCACTCTCACCCTTCCACCTTTGCTAGCCTCTCTAATACCGCACACCTTTCACCGGTATCATACACCCACCATATACCTTCCTCAAAACAGCCACCATACCTACCTATTATGGCATTTCCATAGCCATTCCGAGATATATTGCCATGCAACTTTCCACCGTTCCGTTTATTATGACACACTCCAACATTGTCATATTGCTAGCATGATCATGTAGTTGACATCGTATTTGTGGCAAAGCCACCATTCATAATTCTTTCATACATGTCACTCTTGATTCATTGCATATCCCGGTACACCACCGGAGGCATTCATATAGAGTCATATTTTGTCCTAATTATCGAGTTGTAATTGTTGAGTTGTAAGAAAAATAAAAGTGTGATGATCATCATTATTAGAGCATTGTCCTAGTGAGGAAAGGATGATGGAGACTATGATTCCCCCACAAGTCGGGATGAGACTCCGAACAAAAAATAAAAAAAGAGGCCAAAGAAGCCCAAATAAAAAAAGGGAGGCCATAAAAAAAAGAGAAAAGGCCCAAATAAAAAATATGAGAGAAAAAGAGAGAAGGGACAATTTTACTATCCTTTTACCACACTTGTGCTTCAAAGTAGCACCATAATCTTCATAGTGGAGAGTCTCTCATGTTATCACTTTCATATACTAGTGGGAATCTTTCATTATAGAACTTGGCTTGTATATTCCAATGACGGGCTTCCTCAAATTGCCCTAGGTCTTCATGAGCAAGCAAGTTGGACGCACACCCACTTAGTTTCTTTTTGAGCTTTCATATACTTATAGATCTAGTGCATCCGTTGCATGGCAATCCCTACTCATTCACATTGATATCTATTGATGGGCATCTCCATAGCCCGTTGATTTGCTTGGTTGATGTGAGACTATCTTATCCCTTTTTGTCTTCTCCACAACCACCATTCTATTCCACCTATAGTGCTATGTCCATGGCTCACGCTCATGTATTGCGTGAAGATCAATTTTTTTGTGAAAAAGTTAGAGTATGAAACAATTGCTTGGCTTGTCATCGGGGTTGTGCATGATTTAAATATTTTGTGTGGTGAAGATAGAGCATAACCAGACTATATGATTTTTTAGGGATAACTTTCTTTGGCCATGTTGTTTTGAGAAGACATAATTGCTTTGTTAGTATGCTTGAAGTATTATTATTTTTATGTCAATATAAACTTTTGTCTTGAATCTTTCTAATCGGAATATTCATATCACAATTAAGAAGATTTGCATTGAAATTATGCCAAGTAGCATTCCTCATCAAAAATTCTCTTTTTATCATTTACCTACTAGAGGACGAGCAGGAATTAAGCTTGGGGATGCCTGATACGTCTCCAACGTATCTATAATTTTTGATTGCTCGATGCTATATTATCTACTGTTTTGGACTATATTGGGCTTTATTTTCCACTTTTATATTACTTTTGGGACTAACCTATTAACCGGAGGCCCAACCCAGAATTGATGTTTTTTGCCTATTTCAGTGTTTCGAAAAAACGGAATATCAAACGGAGTCCAAACGGAATAAAACCTTCGGGAACGTGATTTTCTCACCGAACGTGATCCAGGAGAATTGGACCCTGCTCCAAGGAACAAAAGAGGTGGTCACGAGGGTGGGGGGCGCTCCCCCCCTAGGGCGCGCCCCCTGCCTCATGGGCCCCTCGAAGCTCCACCGACGTACTCCTTCCTCCTATATATACCTACATACCCCCAAACGAACAGGGACGGAGCCAAAAACCTAATTCCACCGCCGCAACTTTCTATATCCACGAGATCCCATCTTGGGGCCTGTTCCGGAGCTCTGCCGGAAGAGGACCATCATCACGGAGGGCTTCTACATCATCATAGCCTCTCCGATGAAGTGTGAGTAGTTTACCTCAGACCTTCGGGTCCATAGTTAGCAGCTAAATGGCTTCTTCTCTCTCTTTGAATCTCAATACAAAGTTCTCCCCCTGTCTTGTGGAGATATATTCGATGTAATCTTCTTTTTGCGGTGTGTTTGTTGAGACCGATGAATTGTGGGTTTATGATCAAGTCTATCTATGAATAATATTTGAATCTTCTCTGAATTCTTTTATGTATGATTGGTTATCTTTGCAAGTCTCTTCGAATTATCCTTTTGGTTTGGACAACTAGATTGGTAGTTCTTGCCATGGGAGAAGTGCTTAGCTTTGGGTTCGATCTTGTGGTGTCCTTTCCCAGTGACAGAAGGGGCAGCAAGGCACATATTGCATCGTTGCCATCGAGGATAACAAGATGGGGTTTATTTCATATTGCATGAATTTATCTCTCTACATCATATCATCTCGCTTAAGGCGTTACTCTGTTTTTACTTTAATACTCTAGATGCATGCTGGATAGCGGTCGGTGAGTGGAGTAATAGTAGTAGATGCAGAATCGTTTCGGTCTACTTGTCATGGACGTGATGCCTATATACATGATCATGCCTAGATATTCTCATAACTATGCTCAATTCTGTCAATTGCTCAACAGTTATTTGTTCACCCACCGTAGAATACTTATGCTCTCGAGAGAAACCACTAGTGAAACCTATGGCCCCCGGGTCTATTCTCATCAAATCAATCTCCATTACTTTAATCTTGCTTTGCTTTTTTACTTTTCCTTTACTTTTCACTTTGCATCTTCATACCAAAAATACCAAAAATGTTATATCTATCAGATCTCACTCTCGTAAGTGACCGTGAAGGGATTGACAACCCCTAATCGCGTTGGTTGCGAGTAGCTATCGTTTTGTGCAGGTACGAGGGACTTGAGCATGGCCTCCTACTGGATTGATACCTTGGTTCTCAAAAAATGAGGGAAATACTTACGCTACTCTGCTGCATCATCCTTTCCTCTTTGGGGAAATCCAAAGCAAGCTCAAGAGGTAGCAAGCTCCATGTGGCAATGTATGCGAAATAGCGAGACGATGGCGATGAGGGCGGCGGTGTACTCCTCGGCGGCAGTCACGCCGCAGTCCTTCAAGTTCATCGAGTATCTCCTCTGGGCGATGGAGCAGACAGATTCGCCCGAGGCTAAAGTCAGGCGGAGGTGGTGGGCGTACAGGTCGAAGGTCGAGCACCCAGAGGATAACGAATCGATCAAGTATGGTGTGCTGTTCATGAGGGTGCAGAGCCAGCCGGAGCCACACGAGTATTCATTCTCCCACCGCAAGAGGAGGTCGGATGGCGCGACGTCGCTTCCCCGCCGTTCTCCACGGTTCCCTCGACACTCGCCTCGTTTCAACGGTGTCGGTAGGGTTTAAGGTAAGCTTCGCACTAACCTAATCTTCCATCTGCTCATGCTTACAACCAGTGTGACAACTAATAAAAATCATGCTTACAATTAGTCTCCGAGTATTATACCAATCACCCTAAAATAGCTCTGGACCTTTGGGTCAAAGTTGTGACACTGTGTACAAATAAAGAAAAATAGATTGGTGCTTCTTTTAGAAAAGAGTACACCCCTAGAAAACTGCCAATATAAGCTACTAGTATTTTTTAAGTCTAAGCTACTAGTATTTGGTTAGAGGATTTGCTACCGAGAAAGATCCGTCCATAGTGAGCGCCACACATCCCACTGATGGTGGTGGATGCCAATGCTTAGAAGGAGCAGGGTTGGTGTCGGTAATTTTTACTTGGCACCTCGCACTCTGCATATATGCCAGTTTCATCCGTATATTTGTGCAGTTCCACCAAAATGCAACTGAATAACCCTGTTTGCACAGATAATGAAAAGGCGTGATTACATTATAGTGGGACTAGTTGATGAAACATACACTAATAAATAGAAGAAAATATTACATCATACTGGAGATCGACTCAAGTCTCCCCGATACACCTTCTGCCAGTGATTAACATCAGTGTATAGTGGTAGTACAAGGAGGGGCCTAGAGACATTCAAATCTCTATTTTTGTGCAGATCAACTAAAATTAAGCACCCCAGTTTGCAAAAACACTTAAACATTAACAATGGAACTAGTTGATGAAACATACATTAACAAAGAGAAGCACTTTCTTTATCTACATTTGAAATGAAATGATAGAGAGGAAACTCGCTTTATTTTAACTGTATTATTACTTAATTTTATCAGTGAAACTAGGGTCGAGCAGGTGGCAAACGAGGTTTACCGTGCGTCGCAAGGATGATGGCCGAGGGTGCTTAGACTGGGATGCTGAAGTTGGCTCTTTCAGTCCCTATCTTCCACCTGATGTTTCTGTGGTAGCATTTGGGTTGTAATCCAAAATGGTCGAGCGGGTGCTGCGTCCCCCTACCTGCCTAGCTTATGTGGCGAACTTGTCTCTTGCTAGTACTCAGTCTGTTCTAGTAGTAGTTGCATAACTGCCCGTTTCCACTGAGATGTTGTCAGATAATGGTTCTTTATGGTTGGGTTTCTTTAATGAAATCGGAGGGAACCCCCTCTTTCGATATATAAAAAAACAGTGGCACTAGCGGTGCCAAAACATTGCCTCAAATTAATAGAGCCACTAGATTAAGGTTCAAAATAATAACATTACTGCTTTATCATGGCAGTGCCAAAACAGTAGCACTAGAGGAGGATCAACATGCATGATCTTTGGCAAACGGTCGACCAAAAAGGAACATACACTACAAAAAAATACACTTCCATGATGATACGTGTTCGTCATAGTAGGTCACATTTTCTGTCATGCATGTACATCCATGACAAAATTATGACAGAATCAAGATAGTCATACCTGTGCTGTCGTAGAAGTGTTCCATGACATTACCAAAATTATCATCACGAAAGTGTCCACTTCCATGACAATAAATCGCGCGTCACAGAAGTGCTTTCGTCAAGGGTGATCGACACATGGCATCCACCGTAACGGAATGCCGTTAAGCTATCGGGTCCAGTTTTGGATCCGATAACCCATTAACAGCCCCGACCAATGGGGATTTCCACGTGTAAAATCATCATTGGCTGGAGGAAACACGTGTCGGCTCACCGTTGGGACAGATGTCATCCACTCATTGGACCCAGAGCGCCTATGATACGTCGACACGTGGCACGGCCCAACAGAGGCCCATTCCTGTGAAAAGGCCGACCCGTTTGACTTGGTCAAAAGGTGGCGGGCCAGCCCACGGCAAGCCTGTTAACGACATGTTCGCATATAGCCCATTTACAGCCCGCTAACCCAGGGCCTGTTTACGGCCTATCCGAATTACGCCCAGTAGCGCCATCTATGCCGTCCAATATAATTCCAGCCCATTTTAACTTCCGGCCCATGTATGGCCCATGATATCCTTTGGCCCATATGAGGCCCTTAGTAACCCTCGGCCCATTAACGACCCATGGTAAAACTGGTTATACCCATTAACGGCCCATTATTCCGTTGCGCCATTTCCAGCCCATGTTATCTTTTGGCCTTCTCAGGACCCATTTATTCTTGGGCTCATTTCTAGCATTCGGTTACTTACGGCCCGTTACTGTCATTTTCTGCTTGTGGGCCAAATTCAGTTTGTGCTTACAGTCGGCCCGTTAATACGTTGGGCCATTTTCATAGCGTCATCAAATACGGCCGATTAACGATGGTCCATTATGGTCGGCCCGTTTACGACCATAAAGCGGTATGTTATTGGCCCATGTTTGGGCAATCGATCATACGACCCATATAAGGCCCATTGATGATATGGCCCGTAGAAGGCCCATTGATGATACGGCCCGTAGAAGGCCCATTGTTTCTACACCCCGTAGAAGGCCCATTGTTTCTACGGCCCGTAGAAGGCCCAGTGTCACTACAGTAAATATGTAGCCCATGGTTATTGTGGCCTAGTATTAAAAATAGGTTATTACGGCTGAGGGAGTCCTGGATTAGGGGGTCTCCGGACAGCCGGACTATCTCCATTGGCCGGACTGTTAGACTATGAAGATACAAGATTAAAGACTTCGTCTCGTGTCCGGATGGGACTCTATTTGGCGTGGAAGGCAAGCTTGGCGATACGTATATGGATATCTCCTCCTTTGTAACCGACCTTGTGTAACCCTAACCCTCTCCGGTGCCTATATAAATCGGAGGGTTTTAGTCCGTAGGACAACAATCACAACATACAATCATACCATAGGCTAGCTTCTAGGGTTTAGCCTCTCTAATCTCGTGGTAGATTGACTCTTGTACTACCCATATCATCAATATTAATCGAGCAGGACATAGGGTTTTACCTCCATCAAGAGGGCCCGAACCTGGGTAAAACATTGTGTCCCCTGCCTCCTGTTACCATCCGGCCTAGACGCATAGTTCGAGACCCCCTACCTGAGATCCACCGGTTTTGACACCGACATTGGTGCTTTCATTGAGAGTTCCTCTGTGTCGTCGCTGTTAGGCTTGATGGCTCCTACTATCATCGATAGCGATGCGGTCCAGGGTGAGACTTTTCTCCCCGGACAGATCTTCGTCTTCGGCGGCTTTGCACTGCAGGCTAATTCGCTTGGCCATCTGGAGCAGATTGAAAGCTACGTCCCTGGCCATCAGGTCAGATTTGGAAGTTTGAACAACACGGCCGACATCCGTAGAGACTTGATCTTCGACGGATTCGAGCCACAACCGAGTGCGCCACACTGTCGCGATGGGTATGACCTAGCTCTGCCACCGAACAGTACCCCAGAGGTCGCGCCCGCATTAGCTCCGATCCTTAGCTCGGAGCCAACTGCGCCAATCGAGGATGGATGGATGGACACCGCCTCAGGGGCTGCAGTCTCAACGGCGATCGAGCCGAACACCAGCCCAACCCTCTGTGAAGCCCATGACTCCAAGGTGCTGGACTCTTTTCTGGACGCCGAACCTTCCGCGCCTCTGCCAATCAAATCCATTGGGCGCCGATCATGGAATTCACTCCCATGGACATCTTTCAGCCTCGCCCCTCGGCGACATTCTGAATTCACTAAAGTCTCTGTCTTTGTCAGGAGAGCCCTGGCCGGTTTATGGCCAACAGGATTGGGATGTGGAAGACGATGAAATTCGACGCCCACCCACCACCCACTTCATAGCCACTATCGATGATTTAACCGACATGCTCGACTT
The DNA here is from genome assembly GCF_002162155.2 of Triticum dicoccoides. Taxonomy (NCBI): domain Eukaryota; kingdom Viridiplantae; phylum Streptophyta; class Magnoliopsida; order Poales; family Poaceae; genus Triticum; species Triticum dicoccoides. Next base: position 170,110,354 of record NC_041390.1, on the reverse strand, counting down.
CGACTCTGAAGACATCGACGGTATGGACGACGATGTAGGAGACGAACACGAACCAGCGCCTATAGGGCACTGGAAAGCCACCTCGTCATATGACATATACATGGTGGATGCACCCAATGAAGGCAATGGCGACGAGATAGCGGAGGATGATCCCTCCAAGAAGCAACCCAAGCGCCGACGTCAGCAGCGCCGCTCTAAGTCCCGCCTAAACAAAATTGGTGATATCGGCACAGGAGATAATAACACTCTGGATAGCACCGAAGACAACAACAAACCCCTCCAGCAAGATTGAGAGCAGGAGGATGAAGGAGCCAGCTCTCCTGGGAGAGTGGCTGACGGAGAGGACGAGGATGACAATTACATGCCCCCTTCTGAAGACGAGGCAAGCCTCGGCGATGATGAATTCACTGTCCCAGAGGATCTCGTCGAACAAGAGCGCTTCAAGCGCTGGCTTATAGCCACGGCAAATAGCCTGAAGAAGAAGCAACAGCAGCTTCAAGCTGATCAAGATCTGCTGGCTGAAAAATGGACTGAAGTCCTTGCGGCCGAGGAATATAAACTCGAGCGTCCTTCCAAGAGTTACCTAAGGCGCAGGTTACTACCCCGACTAGAGGAGGAAGCGTATGATACGGCTAATCGGCCACCTCGTGGCCGCAACAAAGAGGCATTCCAGCCAACAGCTCAGTCTCCACCCCAACGCCACTCAAATAAAAAGGCATGGGGAGATACGCCAGACCTGCAAGACATATTGGAAGACAAAGCAAAGCATTCAAGTCCGATCTACGGATCACGAGGGCGCACCACTCTGTGAGACGATAAACATCACGCCGGATACAATAAAAGCAAATCCGGCCGGGCCGAACAGAGCGGGCAAGACCCATTCGAGTTGCGTCGAGACATAGCCCAATACAGAGGCGCCGCACATCCCCTATGCTTCACAGATGAAGTAATGGAACATCAATTCCTAGAAGGTTTCAAACCTGACAACATTGAATCATACGACGACACAACAGATCCCGCAGTATGGATTGAGGACTTCCTCCTCCACATCCACACGGCCCGCGGTGATGACTTACATGCCATCAAATACCTCCCATTAAATCTCAAAGTACCAGCATGACACTGGCTTAATAGCTTGCCAGCGGATTCCATCAGCTGTTGGGAAGATCTGGAGGCCGCATTTCTCGACAACTTTCAGGGCACTTATGTGCGACCACCAGACGCCGATGATCTAAGCCACATAATTCAGCAGCCAGAAGAGTCGGCCAGGCAATTCTGGACTCGGTTCCTTACAAAGAAAAATCAAATCGTGGACTGCCCGGATGCGGAGGCCTTAGCGGCTTTCAAGCACAACATCCAAGATGAGTGGCTAGCCCGGCACCTTGGCCAGGAAAAGCCGAAATCAATGGCAACCCTCACGACGCTCATGACCCGCTTCTGTGCGGGAGAAGACAGCTGGCTAGCTCGTAGTAATAACATATCAAAGAACCATGGTACCTCAGATACGAAGGACGGCAATAATAGGTCACGTCGCAACAAGCATAAGCGCCGCATTTACAACGAAAATACAGAGGATACATCAGTCAATGCCGGATTCAAAGGCTCTAAAACCGGTCAGCGGAAAAAGCCATTCAAACAAAGTACGTCGGGCCCGTCCAGCTTGGACCGTATACTCGATCGCTTGTGTCAAATACACAGCACCCCATACAAGGCAGCCAATCACACCAACATGGATTGTTGGGTGTTCAAGCAGGCGGGCAAGTTAATTGCCGAAAACAAGGATAAGGGGCCGCATAGTGATGACGAGGAGGAGCCTCGGCAGCCGCACACTGGAGGACAAAAGAGGTTTGCCCCGCAAGTGCGGACGGTGAACATGATATACGCAACCCACATCCCCAAGAGGGAGCGGAAGCATGCCCTCATGGATGTATATGCGTTGGAGCCAGTCGCCCCAAACTTCAACCCTTGGTCCTCTTGTCTGATCACCTTCGATCGCAGGGACCATCCCACTAGTACCCGTCATGGTGGATTCGCCGCACTAGTCCTCAACCCAATCATCAACGGATTTCACCTCACTCAAGTCCTCATGGACGGCAGCAGCAGCCTTAACCTGCTTTACTAGGACACAGTGCGCAAAATGGGTATAGACCCCACAAGGATCAAACCCACAAAAACGACCTTTAAAAGCATCATTCTAGGCGTAGAGGCCCATTGCACAGGCTAAATTACACTGGAAGTGGTCTTCGGATCCCCGGATAACTTCCGAAGCGAAGAGTTAATCTTCGACATAGTCCCGTTCCGCAGTGGTTATCATGCACTGCTCGGGTGAACCACATTTGCTAGGTTCAATACGGTACCGCATTACGCATACCTCAAGCTCAAGATGCTAGGACCTCGCGGAGTTATTACTGTCAATGGAAACACAGAACACTCTCTCCGAATAGAGGAGCACACCGCGGCCCTCGCGGCGGAAGAGCAAAGCAGCCTCTCAAGGCAATCTACCAGTTCGGTGTTTCAACACCCGGACATTTCCAAGCGTGCTCGGAGTAATCGGCAATTAGACCGCCTGGCGCGATCTGAGCTCGCTTAGCAATGCGGCCCCCACCCCAATCCCAGCCCAACGGCGATATTTGTGTCACGTGTGCATAATTACGCATTAAAAATACCATGGGCACATGTGGGGAGGGGGGTACAACTGCGGCACGCCCAAAAACGCGGCCTAAACCGCACTAGGGGCTTCCCATTTGTTTATTTTTCTTTTTCTTTCAGGACTTTAAAATCTAGAAGCACTGTCCGGCAGCTCTATTGTCGAACACATGATAGAGCAACCAAGGAGGCAGATAGCTACGTTATACATCAGAATTCTCAGGTTGATAACAGACTCCATATCATTCCTCAGCTCGCCCTTGGATGGGATATAGTCCTACTCTTTTGCTTATCGCACTATCTGTATCACTCTGCTTTAATGCAATTTTTTCAATAAACAATGCATTACGACTATTATTGCATTCTCGTTATATATATCTATGTGTTCATTAATGACTCCTTGCAACCATACACTCTGGTACGGCCAACACGCTAGGGGCTTACGTACCCCACAATGCGGCGTGAAAAGTCCGAACACTTTCACAAGTGTGGCACCCCGAACTTATAGCATTATATGCATCAGCTCCGAATCATGTCTTTGGTCAAATGTTGGGTTTGCCCGGCTCCTACGTTTTGGTACCCTACGTTCCGCTCTATCGGCTAAGGTAGTGCTAGGAGAACTACTGCGATTGTGCCATGGTTCTGCCGGGCTGAGCACCTCAGTAGAGAAAGCTAAACTGACTGTCATGATAAGGCGAGAGACTAGTCGCTGTTCGGCGAGGTTTTTCAAATCCCTAATGACTTATGCCGCTTAGGGCGAAGGGCCAGCTCTGTCCGGCTTACAGGCGTGTATCGCGCCCCGTATTCGGCCTTCCGAATACCACGGGCTTCGCTGAAGTTTAAAATTATAGAATTCTATGGCTAAGTGAGAGCGATAAAGCATTATTAGTCTGGTTGCCTTGTTCGTTGTGCTGAGCACCTCCCTCGAAGTACCCAAATATGGTAACAAGAGTGCTTAGGTTTATCCCGAACACCCCAGCACTCATGCATGGGGGCAGAAGCCGAGGATTAGCCATCTCTCAGATTAGATAAACAGTCAAACAGAAGGTAATATTTTAAACTCCAACAAGCGTTGCATAACACATATGAAACAAGTTTTCATACATACAGGATAAAACGACCAAGTCTCATTCAAATATTACATCTTTCGAGCACTCATCCGCGATGAGACGGGCACCCGGCAGAACACCCTCATAGTACATCTCGGGGTGGCGGTGCTTCTTGCCATCCGGCGGCCCCTCCTTGATCAGCTTCATGGCGTCTAGCTTGACCCACTGCATTTTTACACGGGCGAAAGCCCGGCGTGCACCTTCAATGCAGACGGATCGCTTGACGACCTCTAGCCGTGGGAAGGCATCCACGAGCTGCCTCACCAGGCCGAAGAAGCTGTTCGGAAGGTCGTCGCCAGGCCACAAACGGATTATGCAGCCCTTCATGGCCTGATCGGGCGCCTTATGTAGCTCGACCATCTGCTTCAGCTGGTCGCTCGTTGGCACTGGATGTTCGGCCTCAGTATACTGAGACCAGAACAGCTTCTCCGTCGAGCTTCCGTCCTCGGCCTGGTAGAACTGTGCGTCATCGGACACACTACCGGGCAAATCTGCGAATGCTCCTGAGGAGCTACGGATCCAGGTAAGTAATCGGTAATTTACTTTTACATGCCTGCTTTGCATATAAAAAGCCTTACCTGCCGCTATCTTCTTCATCGCGTCGATCTCTTGGAGGGCCTTTTGGGCTTCGGCCTTGGCAGATTTTACACTCTCAAGGGCCGTGGCAAGCTCAGACTCCCGCGTCTTGAAGTCAAGCTCCAATGCCTTGTGCTTCGTCATGAGAGCCTGGAGCTCTTGCTGCGCCTCGCCCGCCCGAGCCTCGTGCCTCTCCTGCTCTATGCGCTCCTTGGCCACTTTCTCTTCGGCCTCGGTTAGCGCTTGCTTCAGGGTCGCCACCTCAGTCGTGGACCCTGGTAAACATATAATGATCCTGTTATTTTGCAATCGCGTCCTTTTTATATATACATATATCTATAGACGGGGTATTTCTTACCCTTGTTCTCCTCGAGCTGCCTTTTGACAAGGCCGAGCTCTTTCTGGGACCCCTCGAGGTCCTGCTTCAGTACGGCCACCTCCGCAGTTAGTGCGGCAGACACCAGCAGCGAAGCCTGCATACGCATATCGACATACTTATATTAGACTCCTGCGATATTATTTGATCCTCTGTTCGGCTTTTCTTTGTGAACACCGAACAAAGCATCAGGGGTACTGTCTATGCGGTAATATTTCTACTACATTTTAAACCACATACCTCAAAGCCTGTTAGAAGGCTAGCACAAGCTTCAGTCAATCCGCTCTTGGCGGACTGAACCTTCTGGATCACCGCACTCATGATGGTGCGGTGTTCCTCGTCGATGGAAGCATTGCGAAGCGCTTCCAGCAGGTTGTCCTGTGCCTCTGGATGGGCAGAGGTCACCGGCACAGGCGTTTCGCCCCTCTTAGAAGGGGACCGCCTGCCCGAGTCCGGAACCACTGGAGGTTCCGGCGCGGTGTCCGGCTGAGGGCCGAACTCAGAGCCCTCAGGGTCTTTGTCCCCCCTGCTCCCGGAGTCCGGGAGGCCGCCTTGGAGCGCCTCCGGGACTGTCTCCCCCCGACCCGGTGCCTCTTGGGATAGCACCTGGGTGTCATCAGTAGGATGAGGGGAGGAGGCGGTCAGGACTGGATCGCTATCCATGTCCAACGACCCTAGGGAGCCATCCGATGACACATCGAGATTGGCTCGTGGCAGCCTACATAATCATGTTCGATGTTAGGGAAAGCAGTGCGGCAAAGGAATACTATGAGTTACTCTAGTATCTGAATACTTACGACTTCCCTAGGGGCTTGGCCCTGGGCAACCACTCATCTTCACTATCGACGATGGTGGTGGAAGGGAGGACCCTCCCTTTCTTGGACCCTCCAGCCTCCCCGGTCGGGGCGGCCTTCCTCTTCTTGTCTCCCCCGACTAGAGGGGGAGCATCTTCTTCCTCTTCCTCATCTTCAGGGAAGATTGCGCCGCAGAATCATCGGACGGTGAGTCCGGCGATGCCTGGCGTCGGGAACTCTTTCGAGCTCCCTTGGCCTACTTGGTCTTCTCTGACACCGTGTAGGGAGCCGAAGTCAGCATCTTCGCCAGAAGGGCGCTTGTTGGGCCTTCGGGCAAAGGAGCCGGACAGTCGATCTGTCCGACCCTTTTCTGCCAGTCTTGTCAAAGGCATGGGAGTTTAGATCCCGCATAGAGTCAATCTATAGGAAAAACAGGTATCCTGTGAAGGATAAAACAGCTTACCGCACTGGCTTGGCGCTTCACGCTAAATCCGCGATCCTCAATAATGGGGGGAGGGACCTCGGCGCTCTTGAACAGCACCCTCCAGGCATCTTCGTGGGTCGTATCGAAGAGCCTGTTCAGAGTTCTGTGCTGCGCCGGGTTGAACTCCCACAAGGTGAACTCCCGTTGTTGGCACGGGAGTATCCGGCGGATGAGCATGACCTGGACTATGTTGACAAGCTTGAGCTTCTTGTCCACCATGTTTTGAATACATGTCTGAAGTCCGGTCAGCTCTTTTGAATCACCCCAGGACAGGCCATTCTCTTTCCAGGAGGTGAGCCACACTGGGATGCCAAATCGGAACTCGGGGGTCGCTACCCATGTGGGGTCGCGCGGCTCGGTGATATAGAACCACCCCGATTGCCACTCCTTTATGGTTTCCGCAAAGGAGCCCGCTCTCCTCGGAAACACTCCTCACCGCTGGTCCGCCGCCGCCACGGCCATCCGTGTAGGCCCCCCCGTGCCGAGCTTTTTCTTTGGCAATCCCCACGGGACCGCCCCACCACCGCCCGCGACCACCGCCTCCACCCTGAACCCTAAGATAGATAGTGGGGTACCTCTCCGGTGAGCCCCCCTCCCCGCTGTGGCTGGTTCTTCCTTAACTCCGGCGAGCCCCCCATCCCATGAAAATCGACTGACCCAAAAGTTGATTCAGTCGACAGAAGTGTAGCTAAACCATAGCAACATCGCAAGAAAGAGCAAGAGAGAGAGCAGCAGAGCGAGCAGGAGCAAGAGCAGACCAGGCTGGGGACCGAGAGCAAGAGTAGAGCAGCAGCGCGAGCGAGAGCGAGACCTAAAGCAGCAGCAACTCCTACTGATGTGGACGCCGTCGTCGAGGGAGCGATGCCGTGGAGGAAGTGGCCGGTGACGCCGCCGTGGATGGAGCCACGCCGTGTTGGCTCGGGACCGAGCGCCGGCAGCACCGTCAGATCGAATCAAGAAGAAAATATGGCGATTAGTGTACAACCTCTTTGGTGGCGCTGATTAGGCCGTAGCTTCATCCGAGGAAACGGTGATGATGATGCTCTTCCGGTGGTGCAGGTGAAGACGGCGGTGTGGGAATGGAGGTGGCGCGAAAGACAAGGGGAACATCGGGGCAGCTCCTTGGAGGTGGAGGACGGGGTGGCTGAACCGGCAGGCTGACCAGATCGACGACGGATCCTCATCCGGTATGGTGGATGAGGGACATCGAGGTGTTGCTGTGGACGACGTCGTCGGGGAAGAGTCTCCGGCTGGGTGGCGGATGGAGGAGGGTGTGGGGCTTCGCGGGTTTTCCCGGCCTCGGTGTACGAATGGGTGGGCGGATGGGATGGGAGTGGGGAACCATGGCTTAGGGACGCGCTTGTCCGAAATGAGCGGTAAGTTACGAAAGTACCCCCACCAATTTGAGGCGGTTCTTTCGGTTCAGGGGTATCACTTGCATTTCGCGTGGTGGGAGTTTTCGCGCGCATTGTAATTTTGGAATAGCAAAGCGCGGGTTGAGATGGAGGGAGTTGTTGGAGCACAACGAGACAAAATATATCTTAAATATTTCAGGCTAACAAGGCGCGGGTTGTTTCATAGCCCTAGAATTCTGCTTTGTAATTAGTTGCATCAGTGTGTGGCATCCATGCATCATGTTTAAATTCCATTTAAATGTGAATTGGGGAAAGTGGAAAAGCCTCAGAGATCATTTCTAAAAATGATCAACATTAAAAATTGCTTCAAACAAACCCAAGAAAATGTTCCTGTTAAGCTATAAAAATATTGGCAAGAAAGTAAAACTCAAACCAATATTTTTGGAGTCTCAGGGATATTTATTTTGGGCCTTTGAAATTAAATCAATAAGTATTTGACTTTTGGATTATATTCATTTTATATAGAATATATTCCAAGAGGCCCTGAAATTATTTATGTGGCTTTGGAAAAGTCCATCTAGCAACATAAATTATTCAGAGGATATTTGGCACTGTTTTGAATTTGTTTAAATTTCAAAAACAGTGGCAGAGTAAAAGAAAAACAAAACAGAACAAAATAAAACAGAGACAAAAACTTACCTAACCTCACCTGCGGCCCAGCTTCTGTGCAGCCCAACCAGCCCAACATTGTAGGCCCAGCCCACCTCCTCCTCTTGTCTTCTTCCAGCTCGCGCCAAAAGGATTGGGAGCGTGGTCGCCGCGCGCTCGGCCAACTCCTGCTTCCCGCCGCCTCCCCGACGTCGCTCTGGACGCTCTGGATGACACCACGCACACCCCCGACCCCCTCGTCCTCTCCCCTCTCTCCCTGGACCTCTTTCCCCTCCTCTGCTCTCTCTCCCACGGCAACCCCAACGGAACCGTTGCCACCATCGCCGGCCGCCTGACCACCGTACCTCCCTCGCCCTCTCGTTGTGCCAAGAAGCTCCGCCTCAACCTACCCTTCCTCCTCACCGCGCCAAGTGAGCCGGGAAGCCCTGCAACGTCCTCACCACCCTCGTCTCCGTCCTCGGCCGCTGTGGACCGCCGCCGTCGATTTGCTCTGTCCAAGCCGTCCCCGAGCACGCTGAGATCACCAACAACCTCGCTGTGAGCCGCTGACCCATTCCCCTCTTCTCCAAGCCGTCACCCGACGCGCGCTAGCTCCAGCTACTCGTGGATGGGCTCCGCCGTTGGTTTGGTCGCCGGACAAGCAATCCCGAGCTCCACCGCCGCGCATGACCTCGCCGGCGACCAGTCGCCGGTGGGTTTGACCCCAGTTGACCGGGGGTTTGACACCCATGACTTATTGACGTGGGCCCAGGCCCCTAATTAATCTAGATTTAGGATTAAGTTAGTGCTAACTAACCCTGTTAATTAGCTTGGAAACTGACGTGCGGGTCCCACCGTTCAGTTTGACCTGGACCACCCCGTTGACCTGCTGACGTCACGGTGACGTAGTGCTAACGTAGTAACTCCTTTTTTTGGATTTATTCTTATTCAGGAAATTCCAGAAAATAGTGCTAACTCCTAAAAATCATAAAAATTAAACCGTAACTCCAAATGAAATAATTTATATATGAAAAATTATCAGAAAAATTCAAGGAATCCATCTGTACCATTTTCATGCATGTTTGAACAATGTTTGTCCTCTGTTTTTGACAAAACAAATAAAGGGAATTTAAATAATCATATATGGAGTTGGAATTTGAATCAGGTATTCAAACCAACTTCATTTAAATGATAGCTAGATGCATTAGCTCAAATCACAGCATATTGCCACGTCATGATCATGCATCATATTGTTGCATTGCATTGATTGTGTCCTTCTCTGTTTGTCGGTAACCATCCCCTCTTAGTCGACGATGTTTCCGATGATGTGATCGATGACACCGATGAAGAACTATATTATCTTCAGAAGTGTAAGGCAAGCAAAACCCCCTTGTTCATTCCGATACAATCCCACTCCCTCGCTCCTGCTCTCTTTACTACATTAGGACAACACCGATTCAACTATTACATGTTGCGGTAGTTGAACCCTTTCCTCTGCATGACCTGTCATTGCCACATTAAATAGATGAAACCCACTAGCATGAGTAGGAGTTGTTTGAGCCCTGTTGTGCCTACTCATTCATGCTTGTTTGTCATGCCTGCTACTGCTTAGAGTTGAGTCAGGTCTGATTCATCAGGGATGATTTGGAATGGTGTTGAACATGTCCTACTGTGTGCGAGCTAAGTGTGTGAACACGATTTGGTAAAGGTAGCGGTGAGAGGCCATGTAGGAGTACATGGTGGGTTGTCTCATTGCAGCCGTCCTCAGGAACTGAGTTCTGTGTTTGTGATCCATGAATAGTTACTACCACACATTAGGCTCCGGGCGCTCCAAGCTCTCTCGACTTATTAATCAACTCAAGCTCTGTCCAGGAGTTGCAACTAGTTTCTGGTGTTTGTAGGTAGTGTTAGTAGTCTACCAAGTGGCACCCGGTACAGGTGGGCTTGGGACAGACTAGGCACAGTGGCACGGTGTACCAAGTGGCACCCGGATGGTGGGCTTGGGAACCCTGCTCACATCGTTTGGGGCCATGAGCGACACCCCGTCCAGATCTCCTTGCGGATGGAACCCGAATAGGCGATAAACCTGGACTATAGACTTGTTGGTTAGTCAGGTCGTGGTCGACTCCCTCGCCAGGCTTCCACTTGAAGGTTGCCGAGATACACGATGTGTACATGGTGGTAAGTGGCGAGAGCGTGTGTGAAGAAGTACACCCCTGCAGGGTTATCATTATCTATTTGAATAGCCGGATTCCTCAGATATGGAAACTTGGACCCCTTGAATAGTTCATAGACAAGTGAAAGTGGATACTCTAAAATGCGCAAGATAAGTGTGAGTGCTATGGATGGCGTTCTCGTAGGGAGACGGGAGCGGATCCATAGTGGTGTATTGGTATGGTGAATTTGTGGACTCGTGTGCGCCACCTCAAAGAGTTACTTGTAGTCGTAGTTCAGGATAGCCACTGAGTCAAAGCTGGCTTGCTGCAGTTAAACTCCACCACCCCCTTTGTTGATACCGATGCATATGTAGTTAGTTCTGATGTAAGTCTTGCTGGGTACATTTGTACTCACGTTTGCCTAATTTATATTTTGCAGAGAGACTTCAGTCCCGCTAGTAGTTCCGCTTGGACTTCGACGTTTAGCTCGTTACCTCAACTACGATCTTGTACCTTGGGAGGGTCTTGTACATAGTCAGGCTTCTCAGCCTTTTCCATTTATAGATGTTTGTACTTAGACATGTTAAGCTTCCGCATGTGTTTTGACTTGTATGCTCTGAATGTTGGGTTGTGAGACCCATGTTTGTAATATCTCGCTCCTCGGAGCCTAATGAATAAATACTTGAATCGTAGAGTTATGTTGTGATGCCATGTTGTATTTGCAGATATCGAGCATATTGTGTGTATGATTGAAATGCTTGGTATGTGTGGGATCCGACAATCTAGATGTTTATCCTTGGCAGCCTCTCTTATGGGGAAATGTAGTCTAGTGCTTCCATGAGCCATAGTAGTCCGCTACAGCCCGGTTCACCGGAGTCCTGCTAGCCCGGCACTACTGCTCAGGACACTTGACTGGCCGGCATGTGTTTCACTTTGTTCCTGTGTCAGTCCCTTCGGGGAAATATCACGGGGTGACATCCGGAGTCCTGCCTAGCCTACTACGGCTCGGGTTCCTGGAATCCTGTTTGCCCAGTGCGACAGCCCGGAATCACACGCTGCTGACCGACATGCTCGAAGTTGATTCATGTATGCCTGTCCCCATGGGTTAGTGCCGCTTTGGGTTCATGACTAGCCATGTCGGCCCGGGTTCTCTGTCATATGGATGCTAGTGACACTATCATATACGTGAGCCAAAAGGCGCAAACGGTCCCGGGCCAGGTAAGGTGGCACCCGTGGGAATACCGTGCGTGAGGCCGCAAAGTGATATGATGTGTTACATGCTAGATCGATGTGGCTTAGGATCGGGGTCCTGACAGCTTTGGTATCAGAGCCTGACTGCCTGTAGGATTACCAAGCCAAACTGGTCGAAGTTAAGTCTAGAAATGCTTTAGTTATATAAGGGAATTGATTGTGGAAGGGAACGTAAGGCTCTTTTTACTTCTTATACCTCATAGCCTTCTGATCTGAGTCAACCTCTTCTCTTCTACGGGGATTAAGAACTAGGCCTTCTCATCTATCTATCAGGCTGACGAGTTACTATGATAGAGACTTATAGGATTGATGGATTAAGCCTCAGTTCAGTTCCTACTACATCTGTGTGTTCATAGTTGGTCTCGGAACCTTGATATTGTGCTTCTGAGTGGTTATGCCACCAATTTGCAGGATGTCTCAAAACTTTTTGAGCAATTACAGTCGTTATGCTCCGAGCCATCCCAGGTTTCTAAATAGTCCAATGCATTTGCAAATCCCTTCTTTCCGTTCTCGATGTTCCTTTGGGCCAGATTAAGCACAATAATCGGTCTGTTGAGGTACTCCATTGCCTTGATATGTATGTTGGAGTTAGTACTATGGCCCTAGGTGTCTCAGAAGATTACCTAGTAATCTAGCTATGTTTTGTGTTCCCCGTGTGATGATTCTGGACATCATTCTTGAAAGCATCCTGTGATGCCATTTAGTAGCAGGTATTCTACTCCTGTGTTCTTGACCCAAGAATCACTCTGTTCACTTCGTCTTGATATTGTTGCTAGTTGCTTTAGGATATTAGTAACCTTTGCGATAGTCCTCGAGGTCCATGGTATTTCATTCTTCCAAATACCATGAACCATTAAGGCAGAAGTTCTTTGAACCAAAAGATCACCATTAGAGCACTCCCGAGGAGTTCTCCATTCATAATTGTGACTCTGCCAGTCCTACCTCTTAGCATGGGTTATCCGGAAGAAATATGTTGAACTTGTTCGACATACTAACCTATGCATCCACAACTCAGAAAGTTAATATATTCCTTGAGTTGTCCCCCTTTAGTTGTATTCTGACCTTAGCCTATCAGTTGATAGTCAAGAGTATGTGTGCATTCGTGTTTATCGGTGCCTTTTACTCTTGTGGTCCATCAAGCCATTCTATTCCAAAATGACTAGGAGAAACAAACTCCAGTACCTCATCCATTTCTAAGATTGGGTCAAAGCCGTTGTATTCCACAGATCAAATGCAATCAAGCTTTTGAGTCTGTTCTACCCTGAAGTATTAACCACTTTATGTCAAGAATATCATGAGAATTGCACCATCTCTTATGAATTCTTGATGCAGTGATACTTCTTGCCATCATGTTTCATTCCTCGGTCCCGTGTTGTCGCAACCGGAATGCCGGAAAGTGAACTATGATGTGTGAAATAAATACACCTAGCAACTCCGCTGCTTAGTAGTTAATGGACATTAATATCATTCTTAGTGTGCTGATTATTGAATCATCACCCTAAGGTTGATCGTGCTACCTAGTCCTTATTTCTGGTGCACTCTTCGATCAATGAGTTAGGATTTTCAACCCCTTTCTTATTGGATCATATCATCTTGCCTCGAAAGCAAGATTGTTCTCGAGCATAGTAACATATCGGTGGTTTGTGATGTTCCGAATATCTTCTCGGAAGTATTACCAGGTTGACACCTGACCGCTATGTTGAGTTCGTGATCATGCTGGTTTTCCTCCAAACCACCCATTCTCCAAGAATTTGTGTTGGATACCCCTGAGCTAGTTGATTAAGCTAAACAACAACTTGGAGAGTTGGAGGATAAAAGCTTGTCTGACTTAGTTCGTGTCACGGGATATCTTTTGTGTGTGTGTTGAAGGAAGATGATATCTCCATTGATTGGTCCTCGTGATCAGTTGTTGGATCTATTGCCTTGTCAAAACTTTGATTTGAGTATGGGGTATCATAAAGTCAAATCAGAACCAACGATGTGCATAATGTTGTCTTGCTCGTGGTTGGTTCCTCGAGCATACACCATTACATCCTTTGGGTCTAATCAATGCTATTGCCGTGTTCACATGACGGTGGAAGTCCAGTGATATGGAAATTCCGATGAGTTGCTGTTGAGCCCATCAGCAACATTTTGTCTCCCCCATGACTCATGGTGAACATCAACCTAGTGTTGGAAACTTTATAAGCAATGCCTTCGTGTTCTGTTCATGAAGCTTATGCTTGGATGGAAGAAGTGACTTCCTCGAATTCATGTGCACTCGGTGCAAGTTGCCGCCGTGAGTTCGAGAAAGATTGTTCTGTTTCCTCTGGTACCATCCCAAGTTAGTTATGCATACATGCGAAGTATTCTATGGTTTGGTAGATTAATTACCTCCAGTCCATATGTGTCCCTAGCACACCAAGCCACTGACTGATTTGTTCTAGGAGAAGGAGTTAAGTGCTAATCCATGGTAATGCACAAGACCTCGATATCCTCGATGATGGTTCCCCACCTGAACTCGGTAGTGTTTCATTATCAGACTACTACATGGTCATGCTTGTCTGGGACAGTGTGTTCACATGTTTGTAGCAGAACCAGCTCATGTTTTGGAGCTTACCACCGTAGTCCATTTCCCGAGAATCCTGCAGCGTCATCTCGTCGACTTGTGTTGCAAACTTTCTTTTTTCTCTCTAGACTTGATGAGTCTGGAATATCCTAACACCAACCAGATCTGAATCTCAGGCAGATATGATGGTTGGAGCATTTTCCAAGAACTATAATATTGGTCTCTCGATAACTGGTAAAGTGGATGTCGTGGCCAACACATCCAGCCGGAAGACCTATTATTATAGTATCTCGATTGAAGAAAGTTGGCCACCTCCCCATGAGGATTTCGTAGGATTTACCTTCGTAGTTAATCCTTACGGATTCTTGTGCTCCTGAAGTTTGACCTTTTACTTGATGTTCTATATATCAAACCATATCTATGAATGGGATACACTAGCACATCAAGGAGAACATTAGAAGCGGAGTGCTATATGTCTCTCGGTCGATCATCCAGATTTTGTTCCCTTGGCCTCGCTAAGGTGAAATCTAAGAAAGTGTTATCTTCCTTTGCATCTGCATCATCCATCACCATTCATCATGGTGGTATGTTGTTGTTGCCAGGATCCTTGACACGGATATTGGTAAAAGCTTGATGAATATGGAGATGCTCAAGTTCTTGAGAGCACGCGCAAGCACTAGGTTTTACCGTTGGCGTTAACTGGGATTTGCTTCCAGTTTCCTCGGTTATGTTATAACCTTTTCAAACAATGGACTCACTCTCGACTATTGAGTTCTTCCCCAGTTACCAGAATCATTCCCAACATTTGCATTTTGTTCCCTGCTTGCACCTCAGTAGTTGTTGTTCAGGATCATCTTCAAAGTGGACTTACCATGGGTCCCTTCAATTTTCGGTGATAAGCAAAATCATCCATTGCGTTGTCTTCAACAAGGTAGTCCACATCATCCATTCTAGTCTCGGTATGCCATCCCTACTTACTCCGCCAAACGATTGCTCGAGATTTTCCCTAGGCTGGTATAGAGAATTTTATTGATCTTTGGATCAAAAGAAATTCTTTTTGCCACTGAAGGGATGATTCTACGGATCACCCTCCTCCAAGATGTCTCGTTTTGGTGTCATGGCAACTCAATTCCTCGCTACGTTGGCAACCGACCACCACCCTCTTAGGTGTGGAATTGTTGCCTACCTAGTGAACCTTTGTCATGTGTTTCACTCCATTCCTCTCGATGTATGCTTCGTGTCTCAGCTCGAGAGTTGTTTCAGCGTCTCGCTCCACGAGTTGATCCTGAGTTGTTCGATCTTCGGTAAGATCAATCCTTCTAGAGTTTTCCCTTTCCTCTCATTGTCATGTTAGTTGTAGTTCTCAAAGCAAGACGTCGAGATCAAGGTGATGCAATGAATCAACATCTCCGAGAAGGGCAATTGGATCATGAAGATTTGTGTCCCCTCTGTCTTCTTACCTCACGTCTTGAATCTCGGGACGAGATTCTTGTTTAGTGGGGGTGAGTTGTCACAACCCTAGAATTCTGCTTTGTAATTAGTTGCATCAGTGTGTGGCATCCATGCATCATGGTTAAATTCCATTTAAATGTGAATTGGGGAAAGTGGAAAAGCCTCAGAGATCATTTCTAAAAATGATCAACATTAAAAATTGCTTCAAACAAACCCAAGAAAATGTTCCTGTTAAGCTATAAAAATATTGGCAAGAAAGTAAAACTCAAACCAATATTTTTGGAGTCTCAGGGATATTTATTTTGGGCCTTTGAAATTAAATCAATAAGTATTTGACTTTTGGATTATATTCATTTTATATAGAATATATTTCAAGAGGCCCTGAAATTATTTATGTGGCTTTGGAAAAGTCCATCTAGCAACATAAATTATTCAAAGGATATTTTGCATTGTTTTGAATTTGTTTAAATTTCAAAAACAGTGGCAAAGTAAAAGAAAAACAAAACAGAACAAAATAAAACAGATACAGAAACTTACCTAACCTCACCTGCGGCCCAGCTTCTGTGCAGCCCAACCAGCCCAACACTATAGGCCCAGCCCACCTCCTCCTCTCGTCTTCTTCCAGCTCGCGCCAGAAGGATTGGTAGCGTGGTCGTCGTGCGCTCGGCCACCTCCTGCTTCCCGCCGCCTCCCCGACGTCGCTCTGGACACTCTGGACGACGCCACGAACACCCCCGACGCCCTCGTCCTCTCCCCTCTCTCCCTGGACCTCTTTCCCCTCCTCTGCTCTCTCTCCCACGGCAACCCAAACGGATTCGTTGCCACCGTCGCCGGCCGCCTAACCACCGTACCTCCCTCGCCCTCTCGTTGTGCCAAGAAGCTCCGCCTCGACCTACCCTTCCTCCTCACTGTGCAGAGTGAGCCGGGAAGCCCTGCAACGTCCTCACCACCCTCGTCTCCGTCCTCGGCCGCCGTGGACCACCGCTGTCGATTTGTTCCGTCCAAGCCGTCCCCGAGCACGCTGAGATCACCAACGACCTCGCTGTGAGCTGTTGACCCGTCCCCCTCTTCTCCCCTTGCCGTTTGCCCACTCTAGCTGCTGTCTCCACCGGACCCAAGAACGCACCGCTGCCTGAGCTCCTCGCTGTCGTGGCCACGTCCACTGGAGCTCGAAACCGAGCGCGCCACTGCGCTCAGCGCATCACCACGGAGCCGTAGCCACCACCCGTTGCTCCTGACGTGCCCTGCAACATCGATTCGTTCGACGCCCGAACACCGGCCGCCGCACTTGCCGCCGCCGCCGTCGGTTTAGGCCACCTCCGGCGAAGCTGAGGGCACCACCCGACGCTCGCGAGCTCCAGCTACTGGTGGATGGGCTTCGCCGTTGGTTTGGTCGCCGGAGAATCAATCCCGAGCACCACCGCCGCGCATGACCTCACCGGCGACCAATCGCCGGTGGGTTTGACCCCAGTTGACCGGGGGTTTGACTCCCATGACTTACTGATGTGGGCCCAGGCCCCTAATTAATCTAGATTTAGGATTAAGTTAGTGCTAACTAACCCTGTTAATTAGCCTGGAAACTGACGTGCGGGTCCCACCGGTCAGTTTGACCTGGACCGCCCCGTTGACCTGCTGACGTCACGGTGACGTAGTGCTGACGTAGTAACTCCTTTTTCTGGATTTATTCTTATTCAGGAAATTCCAGAAAATAGTGCTAACTCCTAAAAATCATAGAAATTAAACCGTAACTCCAAATGAAATAATTTATATATGAAAAATTATCAGAAAAATTCAAGGAATCCATATGTACCATTTTCATGCATGTTTGAACAATGTTTGTCCTCTATTTTGGACAAAACAAATAAAGGGCATTTAAATAATCATATATGGAGTTGGAATTTGAATCAGGTATTCAAACCAACTTCATTTAAATCATAGCTAGATGCATTAGCTCAAATCACAGCATATTGCCATGTCATGATCATGCATCATATTGTTGCATTGCATTGATTGTGTCCTTCTCTGTTTGCCGGTAACTGTCCCCTCTCAGTCGATGATGTTTCCGACGATGTGATCGATGACACCGATGAAGAACTATATTACCTTCAGAAGTGCCACGCAAGCAAAACCCCCTTGTTCATTCCGATACAATCCCACTCCCTCGCTCCTGCTCTCTTTACTACATTAGGACAACACCGATTCAACTATTACATGTTGCGGTAGTTGAACCCTTTCCTCTGCATGACCTGTCATTGCCACAGTAAATAGATGAAACCCACTAGCATGAGTTGGAGTTGTTTGAGCCCTGTTGTGCCTACTCATTCATGCTTGTTTGTCATGCCTGCTACTGCTTAGAGTTGAGTCAGGTCTGATTCATCAGGGATGATTTGGAATGGTGTTGAACATGTCCTATTGTGTGTGAGCTAAGTGTGTGAACACGATTTGGTAAAGGTAGCGGTGAGAGGCCATGTAGGAGTACATGGTGGGTTGTCTCATTGCAGCTGTCCTCAGGAACTGAGTTCTGTGTTTGTGATCCATGAACAGTTACTACCACACATTGGGCTCCGGGCGCTCCAAGCTCTCTCGACTTATTAATCAACTCGATCTCTGTCCAGGAGTTGCAACTAGTTTCTGGTGTTTATAGGTAGTGTTAGTAGTCTACCAAGTGGCACCCGGTACAGGTGGGCTTGGGACAGACTAGGCACAGTGGCACGGTGTACCAAGTGGCACCCGGATGGTGGGCTTGGGAACCCTGCTCACATCGTTTGGGGCCGTGAGCGACACCCCGGCCGGATCTCCTTGCGGATGGAACCCGAATAGGCGATAAACCTGGACTAGAGACTTGTTGGTTAGTCAGGTCGTGGCCGACTCCCTCGCCAGGCTTCCGCTTGAAGGTTGCCGAGATACACGATGTGTACATGGTGGTAAGTGGCGAGAGCGTGTGTGAAGAAGTACACCCCTGCAGGGTTATCATTATCTATTCGAATAGCCAGATTCCTCGGATATGGAAACTTGGACCCCTTGCATAGTTCATAGACAAGTGAAAGTGGATACTCTAAAATGCGCAAGATAAGTGTGAGTGCTATGGATGGCGTTCTCGCAGGGAGACGGGAGCGGATCCATAGTGGTGTATTGGTATGGTGAATTTGTGGACTCGGGTGCACCACCAAAAAAGAGTTACTTGCAGTCGTAGTTCTGGATAGCCACCGAGTCAAAGCTGGCCTGCTGCAGTTAAACTCCACCACCCCCTTTGTTGATAGCGATGCATATGTAGTTAGTTCTGATGTAAGTCTTGCTGGGTACATTTGTACTCACGTTTGCCTAATTTATATTTTGCAGAGAGACTTCAGTCCCGCTAGTAGTTCCGCTTGGACTTCGACGTTTAGCTCGTTACCTCAGCTACGATCTTGTACCTTGGGAGGGTCTTGTACATAGTCAGGCTTCTCAGCCTTTTCCATTTGTAGATGTTTGTACTCAGACATGTTAAGCTTCCGCATGTGTTTTGACTTGTATGCTCTGAATGTTGGGTTGTGAGACCCATGTTTGTAATATCTCGCTCCTCGGAGCCTAATGAATAAATACTTGAATCGTAGAGTTATGTTGTGATGCCATGTTGTATTTGCACATATCGAGCATATTGTGTGTATGATTGAAATGCTTGGTATGTGTGGGATCCGACAATCTAGATGTTTATCCTTGGCAGCCTCTCTTATGGGGAAATGTAGTCTAGTGCTTCCATGAGCCATAGTAGTCCGCTACAGCCCGGTTCACCAGAGTCCTGCTAGCCCAGCACTACTGCTCAGGACACTTGACTGGCCGGCATGTGTTTTACTTCGTTCCTGTGTCTGTCCCTTCGGGGAAATGTCACGCGATGACATCCGGAGTCCTGCCTAGCCTGCTACAGCCCGGGTTCCCAGAGTCCTGTTAGCCCAGTGCTACAGCCCGGAATCACACACTGCTGACCGACATGCTCGAAGATGATTCATGTATGCCTGTCCCCATGGGTTAGTGCCGCTTTGGGTTCATGACTAGCCATGTCAGCCCGGGTTCTCTGTCATATGGATGCTAGCGACACTATCATATACGTGAGCCAAAAGGCGCAAACGGTCCCGGGCCAGGTAAGGTGGCACCCGTGGGAATACCGTGCGTGAGGCTACAAAGTGATATGATGTGTTACATGCTAGATCGATGTGGCTTAGGATTGGGGTCCTGACTGGTTGAAATTTGCGGACAAGCCTAACATGTACTGTACCAAATCAATTCGCACTACAAATGTCATTAAACACTTTGAATTCATGTTATGTTCAATTAAAATATTTCGCTACGTGTATAATGCATGCAACCTAGTACTCAAATGAACATTTTAGTGCATTCCAAACGTATATACTACCGCTTAAATATGAACTAAATTTGAATTTGTTTCTCTATTTGAATAAGATCTACAATAATGATTGTTGTGAAGTCAAAGCATTTGAATTCGTTTCTCTATTTTAATAAGATCTACAATCGTCATTGTTGTCATGTTAAACCATCGTTTGTGTATTATCTTCACAGCACACCACATGATTAGTCTCGAGTTACATATGAACTATGTGTACTATAAGAACTCGAACTCGATTTTTTGAATCCACTTTATGTTGATTTCAAATCATAGTACATTTCAAACTCTAGCTAGATCTTCACAAACTAAACCATGTCTCATATGTATAATGTGTTTATCACATTATGTATGGTACCCCGCCCCCTACGCCTACAAGTATTTAGATGTGAGTTGCAAACACCACACATTACCAAAACATCAAATAAAATGTGAGAATGTTCGATATATAGTATTGTTTAGATTGTTCGATATTTAGTTGTCAGCTGCAAATGCCACACATTATCACAAATTCAAATAAAACGTGAGATTGTTTGATGTATAGTATGGTTTAGATTGTTCGACATTTAGCTGTGAGTTGCAAACGCCATGCATTATCACATAATGGTATAACATGTGCAAAACAACTACACGCGTATCACCGCTATATTCATGGATGCATATGTTTAAAACACTATGATCTCCTATTCAAATATATGAATCCACTTTCATATCAAATTATGATCTTTGTTAGTCTCTTACAACCACACAAGCCTCTAACCTTAGTAGCTACCACTAACTTTCTCTCGTGCATGCACATGCCCTCCTCGCCCTCCCCTCCCTCAGCATTCTATCCATCGAGCACATTCCTTTTTTTTCTTAGGTCGTTCTCCCACAGTCTCCACAACTCCTTTCCGACACACACCGATAGATAAACCTCTCCATCGATGTCTGCCTACAACATACACACGCACCTTCAATCTCCTCCTTTATGTGTCCTTGCCTCGTGTCTCTCATACGGTCCCACACACGTGTAAACTCTCGCCCCTCTTTTCATCGATCTCAAAACCACACAATGTCACATCCCTAGTTCTGGTATGACCTAGGCTAGCCTTCTTATGAGCATCATGTTTAAATTTCACTTAAATTCGAAATGGGATTTGTGAAACCCTCAGAAATCATTTTTGGAAATAACCCAGATGAAAATTTCTCCAAAAAGGTCCAAGAAAATGTTCATGTTGCTCTCTGAAAATATTGGTCAGAGGTAAAATTCAAACAAATATTTTCAGGAGCTCATAAATATTTATTTTGGCCATTTGGAATTAATGCAATACTTATTTGCATTGGATATATATATGTTATATATTTTATATATGTCCAAAAATTCTGAATTTTGGTGAGGGGCTTTGGATTAATCCCTTAGGTCCCTGCAAAATTTGACAGAAGTAAATAAAATGATTTAGTATTTTACTAAATCAGAACAAATGTCAGAAAAATAGAAAAGAAAACAAAAATAGAGAAAACCCACCTGCACTTACCTCCCTGTGCAGCCTGGCCTGGCCCAGTGGCCCAACAGGACGGCCCAGCCGACTGGCAGCGCCAGTCGTCGTCCTCCTGGCACCAGGAGGACGAGAGGCATGCGCTCGCCACCCGCGCGCATGGGCACCACGCAACCTGCCTGCCTGGTCTCTCCCTCGACGCCCTGGCCGTCCCGAACGTCGCCACGCGCCGCCCCGGACCACTCTCACTCTCTCTCGTTCTCCCTCCTCCCCTGGAATCCTCTCTCTCGACCGGCCCGAGCGCTGCCGTCGCCGCCGCTCGCCTTTGTCGTAGCCACCGCCTCCCCCTCACCCTCTCTCCGTGTCTACAAGCTCCACGCCGTCGTCTGCTACCTCTCCATTGAGCCACGCGACGCAAGAAGCCCTGGAAGGCCGCCATCGCCGTCGTCTTCACCTCCGGCCGCCATAGATCGTCATCGCTGCTCCGTCGTCTCTAACGCGTCCCCAACCACAATGAGCAGCCTGAAAGCCCACTGTGAGTCCCACCGTCTTCTACCCCTTCTCCCCTGCCCTTCTGCGCCCTCTAGCCCCTAGCTGCACGAGTCGAAGCTCACCTCCGCTCAAGCTCGTCGCCAGTGACATTCCGGTGACCCCCTGGTCACCCCACCATGCCAAATGGCCTTGTGAGCTCGCATAGATGTCGTAGGAGTCAAGAACCGGGCATTTCTCAGCCCATAGCATCGACCTCCTCCTCGGCCGAACTCCGGCCGCCGCCGAGGTCGATACCGCCGCCGCCTCCGGCCACCCCACGGCCTGCCGCGTGTCCCACTGGATGCGCGCGAGCCTGGGCATCGCGTAGGTGGTCTCCGCCGCGCGTTTGGTCGCCGGAGGGCGATTCCCGTGCCCCTCCGCCGCGTTCGGCCTTGCCGGCGGCTAAACACCGGCGGGTTGACTGGGTTTGACCCCCCTCCCCAGTTGATCCAGATTTGACCTGTGTGGGTCAATGACATGTGGGGCCCGGCCCTGCTAATTTTTAGTTTAGGATTAGTTTAACTACTAATTAAATCTGTTAGCTAACCATGTCACTAACGTGTGGACCCCACACGTCAGGTTTGAACTGGTCAGCCGCGGTTGACTCGCTGACGTCATGCCACTGTCATGCTGACACAGTTATTCATTTTCTGGTATTAAAATAAATCAGGAAAATCCAGAAAATTAGCTAAACTTCAAAAATTCATAGAAATCCAATCGTTGCTCAGATTGAAATAATTTATATATGAAAAATTATCAGAAAAATGCAATCTATCTATCTGTACCATTTTCATGCATGACAAACCAACTTATACCTACTGTATAGGTGAAAACACATGAATGGCATTTATAAGAGTTTATTTTGGAGAAGCATTTGAACCTTTGGTTCAAATGGACTTCAACTATATTCATGACATGTTCATGCATCATATTGTTGCATATTCTTGTGTATTGATTGCCGACACCATTCCTTCTCGATAGGTCCTGCTTCGGAGACCGATCCAGAGTACCTGTCAGAGGAGCAGTGCCCCCCTGTTGATCTACCAGGCAAGCAAACCCCCTTGTTCATTCCGATACAATCCTACTCTCTCGCTCCTTCTCTCATTTATTGCATTAGGACAACAACGATTCAACTACTACTTTATGCTGCGGTAGTTGAACCCATTCCTCTGCATGACCTGTCATTGCCACAGCAAAAAGTTAAAACCCACTATGTTGATTGAGCCATGTTGTGTTCCTACCATGCATTGCCTGCTATTGCTTAGAGTATGTCAGGTCTGATTCATTGGGAATGAATTGGAGTAGAGTGCTATGTTCTGATGTTGAGAGTTAAGTGTGTGAACACGATTTGGTAAAGGTAGCGGTGAGAGGCCATGTAGGAGTACATGGTGGGTTGTCTCACTGGAACCGTCCCTAAGAACTGAGTTCTGTGTCTGTTGTCCAATGACTAGATACTACCACACATTGGGTTCCGCTAGCTCGACCCCTCTCAACTTATTAACTGACTTGGTCTCTGTCCAGGAGTCACAACTAGTTTCTGGTGTTTGTAGGCAGAGTTATTCTTCTACCAAGTGGCACCCGGCAGGGTGGGCTTGGGACAGACTAGGCACAGGTGGCACGGTGTACCAAGTGGCACCCGGATGGTGGGCTTGGGAACCCTGAGAAACCTCGGCCGGATCTCCTTGCGGATGGAAACCGAATAGGCGATAAACCTGGACTAGAGTCTTGCGTGGTTAGTCTCGTCGTGGCCGACACCCTCGGCAGGCTTCCGCTTGAAGGTTGCCGAGGTACATGACATGTACATGGCGGTAAGTGGCGAGAGCGTGTGTGAATAAGTACACCCATGCATGGTTATCATGATCTATTCGAATAGCCGGGTCCGCGGTTATGGACTTCTTGGATGCTTACATGGTACATAGACAACTTAAAGTGGATACTCTAAAATGCTCAAGACAAGTGTGAGTGCTATGGATGGCCTTCTCGTAGGGAGACGAGAATGAATCCATAGTAGTGTATTGATGTGGTGATTAGTGGACTCGTGTGCGCTCTCTTACCTCAAAGAAGTTACTCGTAGTTGTAGAACAGGATAGCCACTGAGTCAAAGCTGGCTTGCTGCAACTAAACCCCACATTGTATTCTTGATACTAATGCATGTATGATAGGATCTGATGTAAGTCTTGTTGAGTACCTTTGTACTCACGTTTGCTTAATTTATGTTTTGCAGATGTGACAGTTGTCTCACAAGTAGTTCCACTTGGACTTCAACGAGTAGCTTGTTACCTCAGCTACGATCTTGTACCCTTGGGAGGGTCTTGTAGATAGTCAGGCTTCTCGGCCTTTTTCTTTTGTAGTTGTCTGTACTCATACACGTAATGCTTCTGTTGCTTGTATGCTCTGAATGATGGGTCATGAGACCCCTGTTTGAATTAAATTCTACGTGGCTCTTTTGGGCCTTTATCTATATGAGTTTGCGTTATGTTGTGATGCCATGATGTACAGCACATACTTGCATGTTATGCGTACATGTAACGTGTATTGCTATGTGTGTGATCCGACAACCTAGTTGTCTATCCTTGGTAGCCTCTCTTATGGGGAAGTCTAGTGCTTCCACCGAGCCATGGTAGTCTGCTACAGCCCGATTTACCGGAGTCCTGCTAGCCCAGCACTACTGCTCCGGAACACTTAGACTGGCCGGCATGTGATTCAGTTTGTTCCTGTGTCTGTCCCTTCGGGGAAATGTCATGCGTTGACTTCCGGAGTCCTGCTAGCCAGCTATAACCCGGATTCCCGGAGTCCTGTTAGCCAAGTTGCTACAGCCCGAATTGACACGCTGATGATCGACATGCTCGATGTTGTTTCATGTATGCCTGTTCCCGTAAGTTAGTGCCACTTTGGGTTCACGACTAGTCATGTCGGCCGGGGTTCTCTGTCACATGGATGCTAGCAACACTATCATATACGTGAGCCAAAAGGCGCAAACGGTCCCAGGCCAGGTAAGGCGACACCCATGGGAATACCGTGCGTGAGGCCGCAAAGTGATATGACGTGTTACATGCTAGATCGGTGTGACTTAGAATCGGGGTCCTGACAGCTTTGGTATCAGAGCCTGACTACCTGTAGGATTACCAAGTCAACCTGGTCAAAGTTGAGTCTAGAAATTCTTTAGCTATATAGGGGAATTAATTGTGGAAGGGAACGTCAGGCTCTTTTTACACCTTATACCTCATGCCTTTTGATCTGAGTCATCCTATCTATCCTATGAGGTTAAGGAACTAGGCTTTCTCTTCCGTCTATCAGGATCACGTGTTACTACTCCGTAGTCTCCTAGGATTGGTTGATCAGAGTCATATCCCAGTTCGAGTACTTCCGGTGTAATCTGTTTAGTACTATCACAGAACCTTGAGTGATGATGTTGAGTTTGGTTGTAAATCCCAAATTTTCAATTTGGAATGTTATACATTAGATCATCATTGCATATCATATTTTATTGCTTTTGGCCTGATCCAGAAATTCTACGCAACTCAAGGACCCACGGAGAGAGTTGGGGATTTCGTTATTTTCATATTTGGGTTTTTCTCAAATTTTGAAAATAGGATCATTTGATTTTATTTATTCAATCTTCAATTATTTCAATAATAAAAATATGAGAGAGGGAATAAAATGACTTTCCCAAAATAAAGAAATATTGAGGATTTAACTAAAAAATCAAATAAGATTTTATTTTGGAGTTTTTTGCTGTTTTATTTGAATTTAGGAAAATGTCCGTTTTCCAAAATTGCACTTAGGCCCCAAATAAATGTTCACTTTGTCCGGCTTGATTTTAGAAGTCAGGGAAATTTTATTTCAGGATTTTTGGAGTCCGTTTAGTATCTTTTCTTTCTTTTTCTTCACATCATTTGAAAAAAAACGAACCGACCTAACCGGGCCATGTTCGACTAGGACACTTGGCTCGGCCGGCCTTTAAAAGCCGTGAGGGCCCGAGCCAGCCACAGCCGCCCCAGCCTGAAACCCTAGCCGCCGCCTCGCCTCGCCTCGATCCGTGCGCCGCCGCAGTCGCGCGATCCGCCGCCACCGCCGCCCGCCATCGCCGGAGCCGCGCCGCCGCCACCGTCGTCCCACCGGAGCCGCCTGAGGTAGCCGCCATTGCCTCGATTTTCGCGAAGAAAACCGATATGTTTTTTTTTTGAAAACCTATATCCGGTTTGGTTTATTTTCATCAGTTTAGTTATTTAGCGAACGGCCGCTTTTTTGTTCGTTTTTACGAACGGTATTCGTCGTTTAGCCGCAGACAGCGAACATTCATTCGTTAACCTGTTCGTCGTTTTTCTTTTCCTCGGATTTTCCGTGATTATTTCTGATCGCGATTTCTGATCCGATTTTCGTTTTAGTTTAACTTTTTGCTCGTTTATCGGAATCGGGCTATTCAAGCGCCTGGAGTTTCATCTTGAAACCCTCTTTCCGTTTAACCAACCCAAACAAGTTTTTGCATATGTAAAATTTGACTTAGATCCAGATTAGTAAATGAAGATTGTTTCTTTCGCCGTTTGCCTTTCGTTGCCTTGTTTGATTTGATTTCTTTTGCAAACCGGAGTTCTTAAATTGAACTTTCTGGTTATATTTTCTTATTTGAGTTTTATCTGTGCATTAGATGAGTACTTATTGTGTGCTTGTTTGTTTGCGATAGAGTACCCAGAGTGCGCCGCTTGCTACTTCGAATCTCTAGGTTTCACGGATCATCCGCAAGGCAGGTAACACTTTGATCATACCTCTTACTACCTAGTTTTATTTGCATTAGATCAATCCTCAAACATTGCATGATTAGGATCTAATTAAATTGTGAGTTCTGGGAAAGTAGATGAGGTAGTACCTATTACCTGTTTTATTATCAAACCCTGGGAGTTACTTCTATGTTTGCTTATGCCATGCTATGCTTGTAGACGTGGATTGGGTGAGTGTATCCATGACAGATGTGAGATTGATTAAATTAATGGTTTATTTAAGGTGGCAACTAAAACACACATTGACCACATACAATCCACGTCAGATGAAAGCCGTTCCTTGACCACATTGACCACGCCGCGCCGAGAGCACCAGGGCCGGAGGACGACGGCGAGGCCTAGGAAGGGGACGACGTGGAGCCAAGGAAGACGCGGCAGTCGATGACCATGTGTAGAGGAGTATGAGGGTTCACTGGTTCGCTGCGGTGTGAGGCTGCCGTCGCCGTAGAATAACAGGGGGTGTGGGTGAGTAGAGGGATGGCCCGGCCAGCAGTGGGAGTAGTAGGGGGCGGTGAGGCCTCCGCGGCATCGCAGCCGACCACGGGAGGCAGGAGCACGAGGCACGACCGGCGCTACTTTGGGCGGCTGGAGCAAGAAGACCAGAGGTTGAAGAAGCTCTACGGCCGTTTGATGGACATCGTATGGCACTCGAGCTAGAATTGTTCATATTGACTAAGTTGACAAAGCCCTCCGTCCCCATCAACTTAGTTGGCCCAAAAGTCAGCCTCCCACTATTGTGGGTCCCAGCTAGAAGGGGGTATTCATTCTTTTGTGCGTAATAAGGAGGCACTTCCTTGCGTGCGAAGATATAGCTGGTGGGTTCGACCTGTCAGCGGTGGGAACATTTTTCATGAAATTCAGAGGCCCTTCCAGTGGGTCCCAGCTGTTAGTTGGAGGAATCATTATTTTGCGCGTAATAAGGAGGGATTTCCTTGTGTGCGGCCGTGGACCCAGCTGTCAGCCTCTCCACGCATAGTCTACTTATGATGGTGTCGTTCGTTGACCACGTTCACCACTCCGCGCCGAGCGCATTCAAGGTGGTGGACGACGGCAAGGCCCCGTACAGCAACGAGCCGGAGATGGGAAGACGCGGGAATAGAGTCGCAGACGGAATGAGGGTTAACTTGTTCTGGTGCGGTGTGGTTCAGAAGTCGGTGGAGAAGAACAGGAGGCGTGGAGGGGTGGAGGGATGGCCTGGCCAACGGTGGAGTAGCGCTTCACAACGAAGCGTGCTAAGCAGAGCTGCTAGCAGCAGGAGGCAGGAGCAGGTGGTCCCGGCGGCACTGGAGGAAGAAGACAAGAGATTGAAGATGGATGCCGGTCGTTGCATGTAAATCCAACGGCTAACGACATCAGAATCATTTCTTGATGAAGTTGACAATGACTTGCATTGGCTTTGACCTATTAGCCCACATTTCAGCCTCCAAAATGTGGCACGTATTCAACCCATTTTTTAGAATTTACAGTCTTTTTTTGCAGGGTAGAATTTACAGTCCATTTGATCTCTTTTTTTGAATTACAGTCCATTAGCTGGGATGGGTGAACAAATAATGTAGCGCCCATGCAGCCCATTTATGTTTTTCCTAAAAAATTACAGGCCATTTGCACTTTCTCGAAATACATGATTTTGTTGGGCTTATTCTGATTATAATGTTGGGGTGGGCGCATCAATGTTATCAAAAAATAAAAACATGCTGAGAATTTTTATATATATATTTAAATAATAAGTGATTTATTATTACATTGGTCCTTAAATCTTACCAAGCTTTTGTACACAATCACCAGGATTTTCGTTGCTAAAAAAATCCAGGATTTTATTGCTAAGAAATTATTTTTATAAGTTAATAAGATGTGGGATATTGTTTTCTTACATATGTAAGTATCTGTTAAATATATGATGACAATAACAATAATATATAATAACATATAAAATAATTTAAATATATATAATATAGTTAGAAGGGAAACATAAGTTGGACCAGACGTTCCTATTCTTATATAGAAAAATAGAACATACCTCTGCGTTTTCTTTAAAAAAAACATAAATTGGGCTACCGATGTTTCAGGAAAAATGAAACCTCGGATGGGAGGTCCATAGGCCGGTCGATACATGACGGCCCTCAAGAAAATACAAACAGGCCTATTGAACTCCCATCCGAGGTCGTGTGTTGCGCATGTTAAAAAAGAAAGGCTAGACCGGGCAGCCCAAACCCCAGCTGATACTTGTTGCCTCGGTGATAATAAATGATACCTGCCAGCTCCCCGGCTTCGTTGTGAATTTACCTCCTATAGTAACTACGTTGAAGCACCTAAAAAATGTAATTATGTTGACAAACCCGTGGGCCCCAACATCAGTATGGCATTAGGAGGAAGTATTTTTTTCGATGGGGCACTTGCTTGCGTACGGCATAGACCTGGTGGGTCCCGACTGTACGCCTGTCCACGTACAGTCCTCTCCAGATTCCTCTCGTTTGTTCAGCTTGTTCACAATGGCAGACAACGGCGTCGCGATGAGCGCACAAAAGCGCAGTAGAAGATCCAACCACCTGAGGAAGTGCCTTATTAGTAATGAAACAACTGAACTACCCTAGTGGCTGAGTGACACTACCCGACAGCTGTTTCGCCCGAGTTCGATTCCACCTGTGCAGAGAAAATATCTCCAAATTTTTTGCCTCTGCCTTTATTGACATGTGGGTCCTAATTGTCATCTACACACACCACGTCCAACACTTGCCAAAACATCGTCCCTTGTTTTCTCTGTTTTTCACACACTCAACATTGTGTGGGCATCTTGAAAATAGCATATCTTTTTGACTGTGAATCATATGAAGAAGTGCTATGCATGAATGTTGATTAGGATGATGTTAACTGGCTGGTAGTTCCAGTTTTGACCACGAATAAAACTTCCAGCATGATGTTAACACTGTTTGAAAAGGCCATGTTAATATAAATGCTCTGCCTGTGAAAGTTGCAGTTTCTTATCTGAAACTGAACTTGGAGTTTCTTATCTGAAACAGAAACTTATAGTTTCTTCTCTGAGAATCACCTGTCAGCGACCGAAAGGCAGGGGAACCTCTCCTCTTCATCATCTCCATTCCAAAACCACCATCTCGCCTCTCCCTTTTCTCCATTTCAAAACCACCCCTCTCCTCTCCATTATCTCCATTCCAAAACCACTGTTTCGCCTCTCCCTCTTCCCTATTGCAAGACCACTGTTTCTCCTCCCATCTTCCGAAGCTAGCAGCGGACCACTCAGAAGGACATCTATGAAGGGGATGCAGCAGTGAATCAGGCAGATTGCCGGCGGCGACCAGGCAAAATTAGCCAGGTTGATGGAGATCCTTACTTGGTGTGACAATGAATGGGAGATTTTCAGGACGGTGAGGGCTGATACGTCTCCAACGTATCTATAATTTTTGATTGCTCCATGCTATATTATCTACTGTTTTGGACTATATTAGGCTTTATTTTCCACTTTTATATTACTTTTGGGACTAACCTATTAACCGGAGGCCCAGCCCAGAATTGTTGTTTTTGCCTATTTCAGTGTTTCGAAGAAACGGACTATCAAACGGAGTCCAAACGGAATAAAACCTTCGGGAACATGATTTTCTCACCGAACATGATCCAGGAGACTTGGACCCTGCTCCAAGGAACAAAAGAGGCGGTCACGAGGGTGGGGGCGCCCCCCCCTAGGGCGCGCCCCTGCCTCGTGGGCCCCTCGAAGCTCCACCGACGTACTCCTTCCTCCTATATATACCTACGTACCCCCAAACGAACAGGGAC
Source organism: Triticum dicoccoides (assembly GCF_002162155.2). Lineage (NCBI taxonomy): Eukaryota > Viridiplantae > Streptophyta > Magnoliopsida > Poales > Poaceae > Triticum > Triticum dicoccoides. The sequence continues at coordinate 170,080,008 of NC_041390.1, read as the reverse complement.
AGAGCCAAAACCCTAATTCCACCGCCGCAACTTTTTGTATCCACGAGATCCCATCTTGGGGCCTGTTCCGGAGCTCCGCCGGAAGAGGGCCGTCATCACGGAGGGCTTCTACATCCTAATAGCCTCTCCGATGAAGTGTGAGTAGTTTACCTCAGACCTTCGGGTCCATAGTTAGTAGCTAGATGGCTTCTTCTCTCTCTTTGAATCTCAATACAAAGTTCTCCCCCTCTCTTGTGGAGATCTATTCGATGTAATCTGCTTTTTGCGGTGTGTTTGTTGAGATTGATGAATTGTGGGTTTATGATCATGTCTATCTATGAATAATATTTGAATCTTCTCTGAATTCTTTTATGTATGATTGGTTATCTTTGCAAGTCTCTTCGAATTATCCATTTGGTTTGCCCAACTAGATTGGTAGTTCTTGCCATGGGAGAAGTGCTTAGCTTTTGGTTCGATCTTGCGGTGTCCTTTCCCAGTAACAGAAGGGGCAGCAAGGCACGTATTGCATCGTTGCCATCGAGGATAACAAGATGGGGTTTATTTCATATTTCATGAATTTATCTCTCTACATCATGTCATCTTGCTTAAGGCGTTACTCTGTTTTTAACTTAATACTCTAGATGCATGCTGGATAGTGGTCGATGAGTGGAGTAATAGTAGTAGATGCAGAATTGTTTCAGTCTACTTGTCATGGACGTGATGCCTATATACATGATCATGCCTAGATATTCTCATAACTATGCTCAATTTTGTCAATTGCTCAACAGTAATTTTTTCACCCACCGTAGAATACTTATGCTCTCAAGAGAAGCCACTAGTGAAACCTATGGCCCCCGGGTCTATTCTCATCATATCAATCTCCATTACTTTAATCTTGCTTTGCTTTTTTAATGTGCCTTTACTTTTCACTTTGCATCTTTATACCAAAAATACCAAAAATATTATATCTATCAGATCTCACTCTCTTAAGTGACCGTGAAGGGATTGACAACACCTAATCGTGTTGGTTGCGAGTAGCTATCGTTTTGTGCAGGTACGAGGGACTTGAGTGTGGCCTTCTACTGGATTGATACCTTGGTTCTAAAAAACTGAGGGAAATACTTACGATACTCTGCTGCATCATCCTTTCCTCTTCGGGGAAATCCAACGCAAGCTCAAGAGGTAGCAAGAAAAATTTCTGGCGCCGTTGCCGGGGAGTCTACACAAAAAGTCAACATACCAAGTACCCATCACAATCCCTATCTTGTCAGGACCCCGATTCCAAGCCACATCGATCTAGCCGGTAACACTTCATATCACTTTGCGGCCTCACGCACGGTATCCCACGGGTGTCGCCTTACCATGGCCCGGGACCGTTTGCGCCTTTTGGCTCATGTATATGATAGTGTCGCTAGCATCCATATGACAGAGAACCTGGGGCGACATGGCTAGTCATGAACCCAAAGCGGCACAGACCTATGGAGACAGGCATACATGAATCACATCGAGCATGTCGGTCATCAGCGAGTGATTCCGGGCTGTGGCACTGGGCTAACAGGACTCCGGGGAACCCGGGCTATAGCAGGCTAGGCAGGACTCCGGAAGTCACCGCGTGACATTTCCCCGAAGGGACAGACATAGGAACGAAGTGAAACACATGCCGGCCAGTCAAGTGTCCTGAACAGTAGTGCTGGGCTAGCAGGACTCCGGTGAACCAGGCTGTAGCGGACTACTATGGCTCGAGGAACACTAGACTACATTTCCCCATAAGAAAGGCTGCCAAGGATAAACAACTAGATTGTCGGATCCCACTCATACCAAGCATTTCAATCATACACACAATATGCCCGATATGAGTACATACAACATGGCATCACAACAAAACTCTACAACTCAATTACTTTATTTAAAGGCTCCAGAGAGCCATACATAACATGTTCATACAGATAGGGGTCACATGACCCGACACTCAAGTCATACAATCATACAAGCACATGCGGAAGCAACTAGTCTGAGTACAGACTCTAGAAAGAAAGAAGGCTTCCCGAAGCCTGTCTATCTACATAGGGCCCTCCATGGCCAGGGTCACCACCTAGGTGGCTAGTCACTCGTCGACGTCAAGGTCTACGTAGAACCCATCGGAGGGGGCGGTGTTGTCGTCTGAAAATAGTAATTAAGCAAACATGAGTACAAAGGTACTCAGCAAGTCTTACATCAGAACCTACTATACATGCTTATTCTCAAGAAGGTGGTGGGGTTAATGCAGCAAGCCAGCTTTGACTCTTGGCTAAGCTATCCTACGGAACTCCACCAGTAAAATAGTTTTCGCACACGAGTCCACTACTCACCAACACAATACTCCACCGGGGATCCTCCCTCGTCATCCTACGAGAGGGCCATCCTCGGTACTCACACTTATCTTGAGTCTTTTAGTAGTATCCATTAACTTGTCTATGAACTGTATAGGCAACCAAGTAGTCCTTTACCGCGGACGCGGCTATTCGAATAGTTTTATACCCTGCAGGGGTGTACTTCTTCATACACGCTTTCACCACTTACCGCCGTTTACACGATATGTACTCGGCAACCTTCAAGCGGAAGCATCGTTCGGGTGTCGGCCACGGCCTACCTAAACACTTAAGTCTCTAGTCCAGGCTTATCGCCTATCCAGGTTCCATCCGCAGGGAGTCCGGCCGAGGTTTCCACATACGGCCCCGAACGATGTGAACAAGGTTCCCGAGACACCAAACGGGTGACTCGGTACATCGTGCCACGGTGTATCTACCGCAACATAGCCCACCCCTAGGGTCAGCGCTACGCACGGCCGCCAACACATAACCTACAAACACCAGAAACTATTTGCAACTCCTGGACAGAGTACTAGGGTGATTAAGAAGCCGAGAGGGTCCATTGGTTTCGGGCCCAATGTACGGTAGTAACTGCATCCTAAATCACACATACAGATCTCAGTTCTTATGGACGGCCTCAATGAAACAACCCACCATGTACTCCTACATGGCCTCTCATCGATACCTTTACCAAAACATGTTCAACACATCCCTCACATTACCAGCATAAGCATTTCACTCTAGCCCATCACCCAGATGAACCAGACCTGACACAACTCTAGGCATAGCAGGCATAGCAAGGTAGGAATCACATACATGGCTCAATCAACTCCTACACATGCTAGTGGGTTTCATCTAGTTACTGTGGCAATGACAGGTCATGCAGAGGATAAGGGTTCAACTACCGTAGCACACAACAGTTTGAATCGCGTTGTCTTAATGTAGTAAACAAGAGCAGAAGCGAGAACATGGGTTTGTATCAGAATGATCAATGGGTTGCTTGCCTGATGGAGTGGTAGTGGGATACTGCCCTTCAGTTGGATACTCGTGAATATCCTCGGAGGCAGAACCTACCATGAAGAACACATCGGAACACAATCAACACATGACGATATGCAACAATATGATGCATGCTATGACATGGCAATATGAATGTGTCTTGGCCTAATGCAAGCTATAACAGAAAGGAATGTGCTTATTTGAATCAAAGATTCAATTATTAGCTTATTAAACACGGCTTTAATAGTGCATTTCCTTATTCTGCTTAAACAGCAAGGTAAACATGTTTTGTCATGCATGAAACCATTACAGATGGATAGATTGAATTTTTCTGATCATTTTTCATATATAAATCTTTGCATTTGGAGCTATGGTTGATTTTCTATGATTTTTAGAAGTTTTGACTATTTTCTGGAATTTCTTGTATAAGAGTAATTCCAGTAATTTAATTACTGCGTCAGCATTACGTCAGGGTGACGTTAGTGGTCAACGGGGACGTCTAGGTCAAACCTGACTGGTGGGTCCCGCGTGTCAGTAGTTAATTAAACTAATTATTTTTAGTTAAAACTAATTTGATTTAGTTAGCAGAGGGGGACCCACTTGTCATTGACTCAGGGAAGTCAAACTGGGGTCAAACCCCTGGTCAGCGGGGCTAATCCCACCGGCATTGAGTCGCCAGCGAGGCCGAGACAGCGGAGGGCTTCGGATTTGGTCCTTCGGTGACCAAATCGACGGCGGAGATGTGCTACGCGTAGCTGGGGCTCGCGCGCATCTAGTGGGGCAAGTGGGAGGAGCTAGGGTGGAGCGAGCTCGCCGGAATCGAGCTCGTGGCGGCGGCCGGAGTTCGGAGGGGGTTGGTTTCGACGCTACGGTGCACGGGAGAAGGAGCTGGTGGTGGCTATGGGCTCCTGGTGCTGCACTGAGCACAACGGCGAGCTTGGCTTCGAGCCACTGTGGCTCTGACCACGACGGCACCATGGCCGGCGGCGCGGAGCTCTCGGGTGTGGTGGAAATGGCGGCTACAGAGGCCAAACGAGCACGGGAGCTAGGGAAAAAGGAAGAGGAGCTCACAGCGGGGTCGGAGAGGGGGTCAGCGAGCTCTGGGAGGTCCTGACGGCGGCGAATCGACCGGAGATGGCTCGGGTGCCCGAGGTTGAAGACGAGGGCGAAGACGGTGTTCGGCGGCGTTTGGAGTCGCGTGGGTCAGCGGAGAGGTCCAGGGCGATGAGGCGGAGCTATTGGGCTCGTCGGAGGGGCGAGGGAGTGGCTCTGGTGGCAACTACGGCGATCGGCGGCGAGGTTCGCGCTCGGCCATCGCGGGAGAGAGTGAGGGAGATGAGGGGGAGAGTGAGGGAGGATGAGAGGGGGACGTGGGGGTCGCGTGGCATCCCTGGACGTCTCCAGGGCATCGGCAGAAGTAGGAGGTGGCCGGCGTGTGGCCGCGGGCGCTGGCCACGCGCTCCGCGTCCTTCTGGCGGGAGGAGGACGACGACTGGTGAGGCCAGTTAGCTGGGCCGAGCCAGGTGGGCCGGGCCAGCACAGGTAAGGCCCAGGTGGGCTTCCCTCTCTCTCCTTTTTTTGATTTGTTTCTGTTTTTCTATTTAACTGCAATTGTTGGGCTTTAATTAAAATACTAAAACGTCTCCAAAAATCCTGAAAATAATTGTGGGCTCTGTTTAGATTATTTCCAACAGCAAACATTTATTTCCAGAATTATTTGAGCATTTAAATTATTTTATAGCATTTAATGCCCAAATTCAAATACTTATGATTTAATTCAATGATCTTTTGTTAACCTAGAAAATTGTGCACCAATTTTACCAGTGGTTCTAACCCAAGACAAAGAGGGTGAACTTTTTAGAAGGGCATTTCAGGTTCATTGAAAATAATTTTAGTAAACCCTAGTTGTTTCCAGGGGGGTGTTGGGGGTTTCTCCCTTCCCCAATTCAAATTTAAGAGGCATTTAAACATGATGCATATTCTAATGCTTGAACTAGCTAGGGTGTGACATATCTCTTGCATTACAGTATTTGCCATTTGCCTCTCGTTTTCCTCTCCCCCACTTCACCCTTGCCGTTTTATTCGCCCTCTCTCTCTCTCTCTCTCTCTCTATCCTCCCTCTCTATCTGCCTCTTTTGCCCGTTTGCTCTTGTTTGCTCGTGTGCTAGTTTGTTTGCTTGTTTGTCGCGATGGCTCAAGATACTACCAAATTGTGTGACTTCACCAATACAAATAATAATGATTTCCTTAGCACTCCGATTGCTCCTCTTGCCAATACAGAATCTTGTGAAATCAATGCTGCTTTGTTGAATCTTGTTATGAAAGATCAATTCGCCGGCCTTCCTAGTGAAGATGCCGCTACTCATCTGAATAGCTTCGTTGATTTATGTGATATGCAAAAGAAAAGAGATGTCGATAATGATGTCGTTAAATTGAAGCTATTTCCTTTTTCGCTTAGAGATCGTGCTAAAGCTTGGTTTTCGTCTTTGCCTAAAATAGTGTTGATTCTTGGAACAAATGCAAAGATGCTTTTATCTCTAAGTATTTCCCTCCCGCTAAGATCATCTCTCTTAGAAACGATATTATGAACTTTAAACAACTTTATCATGAACATGTTGCACAAGCTTGGGAGAGAATGAAATTAATGATACGTAATTGCCCTACTCATGGTTTGAATTTGTGGATGACTATACAAATTTTTTACGCCGGATTGAATTTTGCTTCTAGAAATCTTTTAGATTCGGCCACGGGAGGTACTTTTATGGAAATCACTTTAGGAGATGCTACTAAACTCCTAGATAATATTATGGTTAATTATTCTCAATGGCATACTGAAAGAACTTCTAATAAAAAAGTGCATGCGATAGAAGAAATCAGTGTGTTGAGTGGAAAGATGGATGAACTTATGAAATTATTTGCTACTAAGAGTGTTTCTTCTGATCTTAATGATATGCCTTTGTCTACTTTGATTGAGAATAACAATGAATCTATGGATGTGAATTTTTTTGGTAGGAATAATTTTGGTAACAACGCTTATAGAGGGAATTTTTATCCTAGGCCATATCCTAGTAATCCTTCTAATAATTATGGGAATTCCTACAACAACTCTTATGGAAATTATAATAAGATGCCCTCTGAATTTGAGAATAGTGTTAAAGAGTTTATGAATTCAACAAGAATTTTAATGCTTTGCTTGAAGAGAAATTGCTTAAAGTTGATGATTTGGCTAGGAACGTTGATAGAATTTCTCTCGAGGTTGATTCTTTAAAGCTTAGATCTATTCCTCCTAAGCATGATATCAATTAGTCTCTCAAAGCCATGAGAATTTCCATTGATGAGTGCAAGGAAAGAACCGCTAGGATGCGTGCTACCAAAGATGCCTTTATTAAAGCGTGTTCTTCCAATTCCTATGAAAATCAAGATGAAGATCCAAAAGTTATTGATGTGTCTCCTTTTAAATCTTTGTTTTGCAATATGAATCTTGATGAAACTGAATATGATCTTCCTTTACCTAGAAGGCGTTCAAAAAATTCGGAGTATTTAGATCTTTGTGATGAAATTGATGAAAGTGGGATTGAAAGAAATAAAATTCTAGATGTTGCCAAACCCACTATATTTGATTTCAAGGAATTTAATTATGAAGGTTGCTCTTTAATTGATTGTATTTCCTTGTTGCAATCCGTGCTAAATTCTCCACATGCTTATAGTCAAAATAAAGCCTTCACCGAACATATTGTTGATGCCTTGATGCAATCTTATGAAGAAAAACTTGAGTTGAAAGTTTCTATCCCTAGAAAACTCTATGGTGAGTGGGAACCAACTATTAAAATTAAAATTAAAGATCATGAGTTTTATGCTTTGTGTGATTTGGGTGCTAGTGTCTCCACTATCCCCAAAACTTTGTGTGATTTGCTAGATTTCCGTAATTTTGATGATTGCTCTCTAAACTTGCATCTTGCGGATTCTACTATTAAGAAACCTATGGGAAGAATTAATGATGTTATTATTGTTTCAAATAGGAATTATGTGCCCATAGATTTCATTGTTCTTGATATAGATTGCAATCCTTCTTTCCCTATTATTCTTGGTAGACCTTTCCTTAGAACGGTTGGTGCGATTATTGATATGAAGGAAGCGAATATTAGATTTCAATCTCCATTAAAAAAGGGCATGGAACACTTTCCAAGAAACAAAATAAAATTGCCATATGAAACTATCATGAGAGCCGCTTATGGATTGCCTACCAAAGATGGCAATACCTAGATCTATCTTTGCTTGTTATGCCTAGCTAGGGGCGTTAAACGATAGCGCTTGTTGGGAGGCAACCCAATTTTATTTTTATTCCTTGCTTTTTCATCCTGTTTAGTAATAAATAAATTATTTATCCTCTGTTTTGGTTGTGCTTTTTGTGTTTAATTAGTGTTTGTGCCAAGTAGAACCGTTGGGAAGACTTGGGGAAAGTCTTGTTGAACTTGCTGTAAAAAACAGAAACTTTAGCGCTCACGAGAACTGCTGTCATTTTTATTTGGTGAGTGATATTTAGTTAATTCTTTTTGAAGATGATTAATAGATAAATTACTCTCGTCCAGAAATTTATTTTAAATTTTTTGGGGTTCCAGATCTTGCGCTAGCTACAGATTACTACAGACTATTCTGTTTTTGACAGATTCTGTTTTTCGTGTGTTGTTTGCTAATTTTGATGAATCTATGGCTAGTAAAATAGTTTATAATACATAGAGAAGTTGTAATACAGTAGGGTTAACACCAATATAAATAAAGAATGAGTTCATTACAGTACCTTGAAGTGGTCTTTTGTTTTCTTTCGCTAACGGAGCTCACGAGTTTTTTGCCTTAAGTTTTGTGTTGTGAAGTTTTCAAGTTTTGGGTAAGGATTTGATGGATTATGGAACAAGGAGTGGCAAGAGCCTAAGCTTGGGGATGCCCATGTAACACCCAAGATAATCTAAGGACACCTAAAAGCCAAAGCTTGGGGATGCCCCGGAAGGCATCCCCTCTTTCGTCTACTTCTATCGGTAACTTTACTTGGAGCTATATTTTTATTCACCAACATGATATGTGTTTTGCTTGGAGCGTCTTGTATTAGTTGTGTATTTTTTTGTTAGTGTGCCACAATCATCCTTGCTGTACACACCTTTTGAGAGATCCATACATGAATTAAAATTTGATAGAATACTCTATGTGCTTCACTTATATCTTTTGAGCTAAGTAGTTTTGATCTATGTGCTTCACTTATATCTTTTGAGCTAAGTAGTTTTGCTCTATGTGCTTCACTTATATATTTTGAGCTAAGTAATTTTGCTCTCTATGCTTCACTTAGATATTTTAGAGCACGGTGGTGGATTTGTTTTAAAGAAACTATTGATCTCTCATGCTTCACTTAAATTATTTTGGGAGTCTCTTAATAGCATGGTAATTTGCTTAATAATAATATGCTTGGTATTCAAGATTTGTGAAACTTTCTTTTGAGTGTGTTGAATACTAAGAAAAGATTCAAGCATGATAATTGTTTTGAGATATGGAGGTGATAATATTAAAGTCATGATAGTTGAGTTGTTGTGAATTTAAAGAATACTTGTGTTGAAGTTTGTGATTCACGTAGCATGCATGTATGGTGAACCGTTTTGTGATGAAATCGGAGCATGATTTATTTATTGATTGTCTTCCTTATGAGTGGCAGTCGGGGACAAGTGATGGTCTTTTCCTACCAATCTATTCCCCTAGGAGCATGCGCGTAATACTTTGCTTTGATAACTTCTAGATATTTGCAATAAGTATATGAGTTCTTTATGTCTAATGTTGAGTCCGTGGATTATACGCACTCTCACCCTTCCACCTTTGCTAGCCTCTCTAATACCGCGCACCTTTCGCCGGTATCATACACCCACCATATACCTTCCTCAAAACAGCCACCATACCTACCTATTATGGCATTTCCATAGCCATTCCGAGATATATTGCCATGCAACTTTCCACCGTTCCGTTTATTATGACACACTCCATCATTGTCATATTGCTAGCATGATCATGTAGTTGACATCGTATTTGTGGCAAAGCCACCGTTCATAATTCTTTCATACATGTCACTCTTGATTCATTGCATATCCCGGTACACCGCTGGAGGCATTCATATAGAGTCATATTTTGTTCTAATTATCGATTTGTAATTGTTGAGTTGTAAGAAAAATAAAAGTGTGATGATCATCATTATTAGAGCATTGTCCCAATGAGGAAAGGATGATGGAGACTATGATTCCCCCACAAGTCGGGATGAGACTCCGGACAAAAATAAAAAAAAGAGGTCAAAGAAGCCCAAATAAAAAAAGGGAGGCCATAAAAAAAGAGAAAAGGCCCAAATAAAAAAATATGAGAGAAAAAGAGAGAAGGGACAATGTTATTATCCTTTTACCACACTTGAGCTTCAAAGAAGCACCATGATCTTCATAGTAGAGAGTCTCTCATGTTATCACTTTCATATACTAGTGGGAATCTTTCATTATAAAACTTGGCTTGTATATTCCAATGATGGGCTTCCTCAAATTGCCCTAGGTCTTCATGAGCAAGCAAGTTGGATGCACACCCACTTAGTTTCTTTTTGAGCTTTCATATACTTATAGCTCTAGTGCATCCGTTGCATGGAAATCCCTACTCACTCACATTGATATCTATTGATGGGCATCTCCATAGCCCGTTGATATGCCTAGTTGATGTGAGACTATCTTCTCCCTTTTTGTCTTCTCCACAACCACCATTCTATTCCACCTATAGTGCTATGTCCATGGCTCACGCTCATGTATTGCGTGAAGATCGAATTTTTTGTGAAAAAGTTAGAGTATGAAACAATTGCTTGGATTATCATCGGGGTTGTGCATGATTTAAATATTTTGTGTGGTGAAGATAGAGCATAACCAGACTATATGATTTTTTAGGGATAACTTTCTTTGGCCATGTTGTTTTGAGAAGACATAATTGCTTTGTTAGTATGCTTGAAGTATTATTATTTTTATGTCAATATAAACTTTTGTCTTGAATCTTTCTAATCTGAATATTCATATCACAATTAAGAAGATTTGCATTGAAATTATGCCAAGTAGCACTCCTCATCAAAAATTCTCTTTTTATCATTTACCTACTCGAGGACGAGCAGGAATTAAGCTTGGGGATGCCTGATACGTCTCCAACGTATCTATAATTTTTGATTGCTCCATGCTATATTATCTACTGTTTTAGACTATATTGGGCTTTATTTTCCACTTTTATATTACTTTTGGGACTAACCTATTAACCGGAGGCCCAGCCCAGAATTGTTGTTTTTTGCCTATTTCAGTGTTTCGAAGGAACGGAATATCAAACGGAGTCCAAACGGAATAAAACCTTCGGGAACGTGATTTTCTCACTGAACGTGATCCAGGAGAATTGGACCCTGCTCCAAGGAACAAAAGACGCGGTCACGAGGGTGGGGGGCGCTCCCCCCCTAGGGCGTGCCCCCCTGCCTCGTGGGCCCCTCGAAGCTCCACCGACATACTCCTTCCTCCTATATATACCTACATACCCCCAAACGAATAGGGACGGAGCCAAAAACCTAATTCCACCGCTGCAACTTTCTGTATCCACGAGATCCCATCTTGGGGCCTGTTCCGGAGCTCCGCCGGAAGAGGACCATCATCACGGAGGGCTTCTACATCATCATAGCCTCTCCGATGAAGTGTGAGTAGTTTACCTTAGACCTTCGGGTCCATAGTTAGCAGCTAAATGGCTTCTTCTCTCTCTTTGAATCTCAATACAAAGTTCTCCCCCTCTCTTGTGGAGATATATTCGATGTAATCTTGTTTTTGCAGTGTGTTTGTTGAGACCGATGAATTGTGGGTTTATGATCAAGTCTATCTATGAATAATATTTGAATAATATTTAATATCAAGATAGTCATACCTGTGCTGTCATAGAAGTGTTCCATGACATTACCAAAATTATCATCACGAAAGTGTCCACTTCCATGACAATAAATCGCGCGTCACAGAAGTGCTTTCGTCAAGGGTGACCGACACATGGCATCCACCGTAACGGAACGCCGTTAAGCTATCGGGTCCAGTTTTGGATCCGATAACCCATTAACAGCCCCGACCAATGGGGATTTCCACGTGTAAAATCATCATTGGCTGGAGGAAACACGTGTCGGCTCACCATTGGGACAGATGTCATCCACTCATTGGACCCAGAGCGCCTATGATATGTCGACACATGGCACGGCCCAATAGAGGCCCATTCCTGTGAAAAGGCCGGCCCGTTTGACTTGGTCAAAAGGTGGCGGGCCAGCCCACGGTAAGCCTGTTAATGGCATGTTCGCATATAGCCCATTTACAGCCCGCTAACCCAGGGCCCGTTTACGGCCTATCCGAATTACGCCCAGTAGCGCCATCTGTGCCGTCCAATATAATTCCAGCCCATTTTAACTTCCAGCCCTTGTATGGCCCATGATGTCCTTTGGCCCATATGAGGCCCTTAGTAACCCTCGGCCCATTTACGGCCCATGGTAAAACTGGTTATACCCAGTAACGGTCCATTATTCCATTGCGCCATTTCCAGCCCATGTTATCTTTCGGCCTTCTCAGGGCCCATTTATTCTTGGGCTCATTTCTAGCATTCGGTTACTTACGGCCCGTTACTGCCATTTTTTGCTTGTGGGCCAAATTCAGTCCGTGCTTACAGTCGGCCCGTTAATACGTTGGGCCATTGTCATAGCGTCATCAAATACGGCCGATTAACGACGGTCCATTATGGTCAGCACATGAACGGATGATTCCAACTCTAGACCGTTTACGACCATAAAGCGGTATGTTATTGGCCCATGTTTGGGCAATCGATCATATGACCCGTATACGGCCCATTGATGATACGGCCCATAGAAGGCCCATTGTTTCTACGCCCCGTAGAAGGCCATTGTTTCTACGGCCCGTAGAAGGCCCAGTGTCACTACAGTAAATATGTAGCCCATGGTTATTGTGGCCTAGTATTAAAAATAGTTTATTGCGGCTGAGGGAGTCCTGGATTAGGGGGTCTACGGACAGCCCGACTATCTCCATTGGCCGGACTGTTAGACTATGAAGATACAAGATTAAAGACTTTGTCTCGTGTCCGGATGGGACTCTATTTGGCGTGGAAGGCAAGCTAGGCGATACGTATATGGACATCTCCACCTTTGTAACCGACCTTGTGTAACCCTAACCCTCTCCGTTGTCTATATAAACCGGAGGGTTTTAGTCCGTAGGACAACAATCACAACATACAATCATACCATAGGCTAGCTTCTAGGGTTTAGCCTCTCTAATCTCGTGGTAGATCTACTCTTGTACTCCCATATCATCAATATTAATCGAGCAGGACGTAGGGTTTTACCTCCATCAAGAGGGCCCGAACCTGGGTAAAACATTGTGTCCCCTGCCTCCTGTACCATCCGGCCTAGACGCACAGTTCGGGACCCCCTACCTGAGATCCGCCAGTTTTGACACTGACATTGGTGCTTTCATTGAGAGTTCCCCTGTGTCGTCGTCGTTAGGCTTGATGGCTCCTACTATCATCGATAGCGATGCGGTCCAGGGTGAGACTTTTCTCCCCGGACAGATCTTCGTCTTCGGCGGCTTTGCACTGCGGGCTAATTCGCTTGGCCATCTGGAGCAGATTGAAAGCTACGCCCCTGGCCATCAGGTCAGATTTGGAAGTTTGAACTACACGGTCGACATCCGCGGAGACTTGATCTTCGACGGATTCGAGCCACAGCCGGGCGCGCCGCACTGTCGCGATGGGTATGACCTAGCTCTGCCGCCAAACAGTACCCCAGAGGTCGCGCCCGCATAAGCTCCGATCCTTAGCTCGAGGCCAACTACGCCAATCGAGGACGGATGGATGGACACCGCCTCAGGGGCTGTAGTCTCAACGGCAATCGAGCCGAACACCAGCCCAACCCTCTGTGAAGCCCATGACTCCAAGGTGCTGGACTCTTTTCCGGACGCCGAACCTTCCGCGCCTCTGTCAATCAAATCCGATTGGGTGCCGATCATGGAATTCACTGCCGCGGACATCTTTCAGCACTCGCCCCTCGGCGACATTCTGAATTCACTAAAGTCTCTGTCTTTGTCAGGAGAGCCCTGGCCGGTTTATGGCCAACAGGATTGGGATGCGGAAGATGAAGAAATTCAACGCCCACCCACCACCCACTTCATAGCCACTGTCGATGATTTAACCGACATGCTCGACTTCGACTCTGAAGAGATCGACGGTATGGACGACGATGTAGGAGACGAACACGAATCAGCGCCTATAGGGCACTGGAAAGCCACCTTGTCATATGACATATACATGGTGGATGCACCCAATGAAGGCAATGGCGACGAGATAGCGGAGGATGACCCCTCCAAGAAGCAACCCAAGCGCCAACGTCAGCGGCGCCGCTCTAAGTGCCGCCAAAGCAAAAGTGGTGATACTGGCACAGGAGATAATAACACTCTGGATAGCGCCGAAGACAACAACAAACCCCTCCAGCAAGATTGAGAGCAGGAGGACGAAGGAGCCAGCTCTCCTGAGAGAGCGGCTGGCGGAGAGGACGAGGATGACAATTACATGCCCCCCTCTGAAGATGAGGCAAGCCTCGGCGACGATGAATTCACCGTCCCAGAGGATCCTGTCGAACAAGAGCTCTTCAAGCGCCGGCTTATAGCCACGGCAAATAGCCTAAAGAAGAAGCAACAGCAGCTTCAAGCTGATCAAGATCTGCTGGCTGACAAATGGACTGAAGTCCTTGCGGCCGAGGAATATAAACTCGAGCGTCCTTCCAAGAGTTACCTAAGGCGCAGGTTACTACCCCGACTAGTGGAGGAAGCGTATGATACGGCTGATCGGCCACCTCGTGGCCGCGACAAAGAGGCATTCCAGCCAACAGCTCAGCCTCCACCCCAACGCCACTCAAATAAAAAGGTATGGGGAGATACGCCAGACCTGCGAGACATATTGGAAGACAAAGCAAAGAATTCAAGTCCGATCTACGGATCACGAGGGTGCACCACTCTATGGGAGGATAAACATCACGCTGGATACAGTAAAAGCAAATCCGGCCGGGCCGAACAGAACAGGCAAGACCCATTCGAGCTGCTTTGAGACATAGCCCAATACAGAGGCGCCGCACATCCCCTATGCTTCACAGACGAAGTAATGGAACATCAATTCCCAGAAGGTTTCAAACCTGTCAACATTGAATCATACGACGGCACAACAGATCCCGCAGTATGGATTGAGGACTTCCTCCTCCACATCCACATGGCCCGCGGTGATGACTTACATGCCATCAAATACCTCCCATTAAAGCTCAAAGGACCAGCATGACACTGGCTTAATAGCTTGCCAGCGGATTCCGTCAGCTGTTGGGAAGATCTGGAGGCCGCATTCCTCGACAACTTTCAGGCACTTATGTGCGACCACCAGACGCCGATGATCTAAGCCACATAATTCAGCAGCCAGAAGAGTCGGCCAGGCAATTCTGGACTCGGTTCCTTATAAAGAAAAATCAAATCGTCGACTGCCCGGATGCGGAGGCCTTAGCGGCTTTCAAGCACAACATCCGAGATGAATGGCTAGCCCGGCACCTTGGCCAGGAAAAGCCAAAATCAATGGCAGCCCTCACGATGCTCATGACCCGCTTCTGTGCGGGAGAAGACAGCTGGCTAGCTCGTAGTAATAACATATCAAAGAACCATGGTACCTCAGATACAAAGGACGGCAATAATAAGTCACGTCGCAACAAGCATAAGCGCCGCATTAATAGTGAAAATATAGAGGATACGGCAGTCAATGCCAGATTCAAAGGCTCTAAAACCGGTCAGCGGAAAAAGCCATTCAAACAAAGTACACCGGGCCCGTCCAGCTTGGACCGTATACTTGATCGCTCGTGTCAAATACACGGCACCCCATACAAGCCAGCCAATCACACCAACAGGGATTGTTGGGTGTTCAAGCAGGCCGGCAAGTTAATTGCTGAAAACAAGGATAAGGGACCGCATAGCGATGACGAGGAGGAGCCTCAGCAGCCGCACACTGGAGGACAGAAGAGGTTTGCCCCGCAAGTGCGAACGGTGAACATGATATACGCAACCCACATCCCCAAGAGGGAGCGGAAGCGTGCGCTCATGGACGTATATGCGTTGGAGCCAGTCGCCCCAAAGTTCAACCCTTGGTCCTCTTGTCTGATCACCTTCGATCGCAGGGACCACCCCACTAGTACCCGTCACGGCGGATTCGCCGCACTAGTCCTCGACCCAATCATCTATGGATTTCACCTCACTCGAGTCCTCATGGACAGCGGCGGCAGCCTGAACCTGCATTACCAGGACACAGTGCGCAAAATGGGTATAGACCCCTCAAGGATCAAACCCACAAAAACGACCTTTAAAGGCATCATTCCAGGTGTAGAGGCCCATTGCAGAGGCTAAATTACACTAGAAGAGGTCTTCGGATCCCCGGATAACTTCCGAAGCGAAGAGTTAATCTTCGACATAGTCCCGTTCCGCAGTGGTTATCATGCACTGCTCGGGCGAACCGCATTTGCTAGGTTCAATACGGTACCGCATTACGCATACCTCAAGCTCAAGATGCCAGGACCTCGCGGAGTTATTACTGTCAATGGAAACACATAACGCTCTCTCCAAATAGAGGAGCACACCGCATCCCTCGCGGCGGAAGCGCAAAGCAGCCTCTCAAGGCAATCTACCAGTTCGGTGTTTCAACACCCGGACATATCCAAGCGCGCTTGGAGTAATCAGCAATTAGACCGCCTAGCGCGATCTGAGCTCGCTTAGCAATGTGTCCCCCACCCCAATCCCAGCCCAACGGCGATATTCATGTCGCATGTGCATAATTATGCATTAAAAATACCATGGGCACATGTGGGGAGGGGGGTACAACTGCGGCACGCCCCAAAACGCGGCCTAAACCGCACTAGGGGCTTCCCATTTGTTTATTTTTCTTTTTCTTTCAGGACTTTAATCTCTGGAAGCACTGTCCGGCAGCTCTATTGCCGAACACATGATACAGCAACCAAGGAGGTAGACAGCTACGTTATACAGCGGAATTCTCAGGTTGATAATAGACTCCATATCATTCCTCAGCTCGCCCTTGGAAGGGATATAGTCCTACTCTTTTGCTTATCGCACTATCTGTATCACTCTGCTTTAATGCAATTTTTTCAATAAACAATGCATTATGACTATTATTGCATTCTCTTTATATATATATACCTAGGTGTTCATTAATGACTCCTTGCAACCATACACTCTGGTACGGCCAACACGCCAGGGGCTTACGTACCCCACAATGCGGCGTGAAAAGTCCGAACACTTTCACAAGTGCGGCACCCCGAACTTATAGCATTATATGCATCAGCTCCGAATCATGTCTTTGGTCAAATGTTGGGTTTGCCCGGCTCCTATGTTTTAGTGCTAGGAGAACTACTGCGATTGTGCCCTAGTTTTGCCGGGCTGAGCACCTCAGTAGAGAAAGCTAAACTGACTGTCATGATAAGGCGAGAGACTAGTCGCTGTTCGGCGAGGTTTTTCGAGTCCCTAACGACTTATGCCACTTAGGGCGAAGGGCCGGCTCTGTCCGGCTTACAGGCGTGTATCGCCCCCCGTATTCGGCCTTCCGAATACCGGGGGCTTCGCCGAAGTTTAAAATTATAGAATTCTATGGCTAAGTGAGAGCGATAAAGCATTATTAGTCTGGTTGCCTTGTTCATTGTACTGAGCACCTCCCTCGAAGGACCCAAATATGGGAACAAGAGTGCTTAGGTTTATCCCGAACACCCCAGCACTCGTGCATGGGGGCAGAAGCCGAGGACTAGCCATCTCTCAGATTAGATAAACAGTCAAACAGAAGGTAATATTTTAAACTCCAACAAGCGTTGCATAACGCATATGAAACAAGTTTTCATACATACAGCATATAACGAGCAAGTCTCATTCAAATATTACATATTTTGTGCACTCATCCACGATGAGACGGGCACCCGGCAGAACACCCTCGTAGTACATCTCGGGGTGGCGGTGCTCCTTGCCATCCGGCGGCCCCTCCTTGATCAGCTTCACGGTGTCTAGCTTGACCCACTGCGTTTTTACACGGGCGAAAGCCCGGCGTGCACCTTCAATGCAGACGGATCGCTTGACGACCTCTAGCCGTGGGCCGCCTCACCAGGCCGAAGAAGCTGTTCAGAAGGGCGTCGCCAGGTCACAAACGGACTATGCAGCCCTTCATGGCCTGATCGGTCGCCTTATGTAGCTCGACCATCTGCTTCAGCTGGTCGCTCGTTGGCACCGGATGTTCGGCCTCAGCATACTGAGACCAGAACAGCTTCTCCGTCGAGCTTCCGTCCTCGGCCTGGTAGAACTGTGCGTCATCGGACACACTGCCGGGCAAATCTGCGAATGCTCTTGAGGAGCTCTGGATCCGGGTAAGTAATCGGTAATTTACTTTTACATGCCTGCTTTGCATATAAAAAGCCTTACCTACCGCTATCTTCTTCATCGCGTCGATCTCTTGGAGGGCCTTTTGGGCTTTGGCCTAGGCAGATTTTACACTCTCAAGGGCCGTGGCAAGCTCAGACTCCCGCGTCTTGAAGTCAAGCTCCAACGCCTCGTGCTTCGTCACGAGAGCCTGGAGCTCTTGCTGCACCTCGCCCACCCGAGCCTCGTGCCTCTCCTGCTCTATGCGCTCCTTGGACGCTTTCTCTTCGGCCTCGGTTAGCGCTTGCTTCAGGGTCGCCACCTCAGTCGTGGCCCCTGGTAAACATATAACGATCCTGTCATTTTGCAATCGCGTCCTTTGTATATATACATATTTCTATAGACGGGGTATTTCTTACCCTTGTTCTCCTCGAGCTGCCTTTTGGCAAGGCCGAGCTCTTTCTGGGACCCCTCGAGGTCCTGCTTCAGTACGGCCACCTCCGCAGTTAGTGCGGCAGACGCCAGCAGCGAAGCCAGCATACGCATATCGACATACTTATATTAGACTCCTGCGATATTATTTGATCCTTTGTTCGGCTTTACTTTGTGAACACCGAACAAAGCATCAGGGGCTACTGTCCATGCGGTAATATTTCTACTACATTTTAAACCACATACCTCAAAGCCTGTTAGAAGGCTAGCACAGGCTTCAGTCAATCCACTCTTGGCGGACTGAACCTTTTGGATCACCGCACTCATGATGGTGCGGTGTTCCTCGTCGATGGAAGCATTGCAAAGCGCTTCCAGCAGGTTGTCCGGTGCCTCTGGATGGGCAGAGGTCACCGGCACAGGCGTTTCGCCCCTCTTAGAAGGGGACCGCCTGCCCGAGTCCGGAACCACTTGAGGTTCCGGCGCGGTGTCCGGCTGAGGGCTGAACTCAGAGCCCTCAGGGTCTTTGTCCCCCCTGCTCCCGGAGTCCGGGAGGCCGCCTTGGAGCGCCTCCGGGACTGTCTCCCCCTGACCCGGTGCCTCTTGGGACAGCACCTCGGTGTCATCAGTAGGATGAGGGGAGGAGGCGGTCAGGACTGGATCGCTATCCATGTCCAACGACCCCAAGGAGCCATCCGATGACACATCGAGATTGGCTCATGGCGGCCTACATAATCATGTTCGATGTTAGGGAAAGCAGTGCGGCAAAGGAATACTATGACTTACTCTGGTATCCAAATACTTACGACTTTCCTAGGGGCTTGGCCCTGGGCAACCACTCGTCTTCACTATCGATGATGGTGGTGGAAGGCAGGACCCTCCCGTTCTTGGACCCTCCGGCCTCCCCGGTCGGGGCGGCTTTCCTCTTCTTGTCTCCCCCGACTGGAGGGGGAGCATCTTCTTCCTCTTCCTCGTCTTCAGGGAAGATTGTGCCGCAGAATCATCGGACGGTGAGTCCGGCGATGCCTGGCGTCGGGAACTCTTCCGAGCTCCCTTGGCCTTCTTGGTCTTCTCCAGCACCGTGTAGGGAGCCGAAGTCAGCATCTTCGCCAGAAGGGCGCTTGTTGGGCCTTCGGGCAAAGGAGTCGGACAGTCGATCTGTCCGGCCATTTTTTGCCAGTCCTGTCAAAGGCATGGGAGTTTAGATCCCGCATAGAGTCAATTTATATGAAAAACAGGTACCCTGTGAAGGATAAAACAGCTTACCGCACTGGCTTGGCGCTTCACGCTAAATCCGCGATCCTCAGTAATGGGGGGAGGGACCTCGGCGCTCTTGAACAGCACCCTCCAGGCATCTTCGTGGGTCGTATCGAAGAGCCTATTCAGAGTTCGGTGCTGCGCCGGGTTGAACTCCCACAAGGTGAACTCCCGTTGTTGGCATGGGAGTATCCGGCAGATGAGCATGACCTAGACTATGTTGACAAGCTTGAGCTTCTTGTCCACCATGTTTTGAATACATGTCTAGAGTCCGGTCAGCTCTTTTGAATCACCCCAGGACAGGCCATTCTCTTTCCAGGAGGTGAGCCGCACGGGATGCTAGATCGGAACTCGGGTGTCGCTACCCATGTGGGGTCGCGTGGCTCGGTGATATAGAACCACCCGGATTGCCACTCCTTTATGGTTTCCACAAAGGAGCCCGCTCGCCTCGGAAACACTCCCCACCGCCGGTCCGCCGCCGCCCCGGCCATCCCTGTAGCCCCCCCCCCCTCGTGCCGAGCTTTTTCTTTGGCAATCCCCACGACACCGCCCCACCACTGCCGGCGACCACCGCCTCCACCCTGAACCCTAAGATAGATAGTGGGGTACCTCTCCGGTGAGCCCCCCTCCCCACTGTGGCTGGTTCTTCCTTAACTCTGGCGAGCCCCCCACCCCATGAAAATCGACTGACCCAAAAGTTGATTCAATCGACAGAAGTGTAGCTAAACCGGAGCAACATCGCAAGCAAGAGGAAGGAGAGAGCAGCAGAGCGAGCAGGAGCAAGAGCAGACCAGGCAGGGGACAGAGAGCAAGAGTAGAGCAGCAGCGCGAGCGAGAGCAAGACCTAAAGCAGCAGCAGCTCCTACTGATGTGGACGCCATCGTCGAGGGAGCGATGTCGTGGAGGAAGTGGCCGGTGACGCTGCCGTGGATGGAGCCGCGCCATGTCGGCTCAGGACCGAGCGCCGGCAGCACCGTGAGATCGAATCAAGAAGAAAATGCGGCGATTAGTGTACAACCTCTTTGGTGGCGCTGATTAGGTTGCAGCTTCATCCGAGGAAACGGTCATGATGATGCTCTTCCGGTGGTGCAGGTGAAGACGACGGTGTGGGAATTGAGGTGGAGCGAAAGACAAGGGGAACATCGGGGCAGCTCCTTGGAGGTGGAGGACGGGGTGGCTGAACTGGCGGGCTGACCAGATCGACGATGGATCCTCATTCGGTACGGTGGATGAGGGACGTCAAGGTGTTGCTGTGGACGACATCATCGGGGAAGAGGCTCCGGCTGGGTGGCGGACGGAGGAGGGTGTTGGGCTTCGCGGGTTTTCCCGGCCTCGGTGTACGAATGGGTGGGCGGATGGGATGGGAGTGGGGAACCATGGCTTAGGGACGCGCTTGTCTGAAATGAGCGGTAAGTTACGAAAGTATCCCCACCAATTTGAGGCGGTTCTTTCGGTTCAGGGGTATCACTTGCATTTCGCCTGTCGGGATTTCGCAGGAGGTGGGAGTTTTCACGCGCGTTGTAATTTTGGAATAGCAAGGCGCGGGTTGAGATGGAGGGAGTTGTCGGAGCACAACGAGACAAAATATATCTTAAATATTTCAGGCTAACAAGGCGCGGGTTGAAATTTGGGGACAAGCCTAACATGTACTGTACCAAATCAATTCGCACTACAAATGTCATTCAAAACTTTGAATTCATGTTATGTTCAATTATAATATTTCGCTACGTGTATAATGCATGCAACCTAGTACTCAAATGAACGTTTTAGTGCATTCCAAACGTATATACTACCGCTTAAATATGAACTAAATTTGAATTTGTTTCTCTATTTGAATAAGATCTACAATAATGATTGTTGTGAAGTCAAAGCATTTGAATTCGTTTCTCTATTTTAATAAGATCTACAATCGTCATTGTTGTCAAGTTAAACCATCGTTTGTGTATTATCTTCACAGCACACCACATGATTAGTCTCGAGTTACATATGAACTATGTTTACTATAAGAACTCGAACTCGATTTTTTGAATCCACTTTATGTTGATTTCAAATCATAGTACATTTCAAGCTCTAGCTAGATCTTCACAAACTAAAGCATGTCTCATATGTATAATGTGTTTATCACATTATGTATGGTGCCCCGCCCCCTACGCCTACAAGTATTTAGATGTGAGTTGCAAACACCACACATTACCAAAAAATCAAATAAAATGTGAGAATGTTCGATATATAGTATTGTTTAGATTGTTCGATATTTAGTTGTAAGCTGCAAATGCCACACATTATCACAAATTCAAATAAAATGTGAGATTGTTTGATGTATAGTATGGTTTAGATTGTTCGACATTTAGCTGTGAGTTGCAAACGCCATGCATTATCACATAATGGTATAACATGTGCAAAACAACTACACGCGTATCACCGCTATATTCATGGATGCATATGTTTAAAACACTATGACCTCCTATTCAAATATATGAATCCACTTTCATATCAAATTATGATCTTTGTTAGTCTCTTACAACCACACAATCCTCTAACCTTAGTAGCTACCACTAACTTTCTCTCGTGCATGCACATGCCCTCCTCGCCCTCCCCCTCCCTCAGCATTCTATCCATCGCGCACACTCCTTTTTTTTCTTAGGTCGTTCTCATAAATATTTTCAGGAGCTGATAAATATTTATTTTGGCCATTTGGAATTAATGCAATACTTATTTGCATTGGATATATATATATATATATGTTATATATTTTATATATGTCCAAAAATTCTGAATTTTGGTGAGGGGCTTTGGATTAATCCCTTAGGTCCCTACAAAATTTGACAGAAGTAAATAAAATAATTTAGTATTTTACTAAATCAGAACAAATGTCAGAAAAATAGAAAAGAAAACAAAAATAGAGAAAACCCACCTGCACTTACCTCCCTGTGCAGCTTGGCCTGGCCCAGTGGCCCAACAGGCCGGCCCAGCCGACTGGCAGTGCCAGTCGTTGTCCTCCTGGCACCAGGAGGACGAGAGGCATGCGCTCGCCACCCGCGCGCATGGGCACCACACAACCTGCCTGCCTGGTCTCTCCCTCGACGCCCTGGCCGTCCCGAACGTCGCCACGCGTTGCCCCATACCACTCTCACTCTCTCTCGTTCTCCCTCCTCCCATGGAATCCTCTCCCTCGACCGGCCCGAGCGCTGCCGTCACCGCCGCTCGCCTTTGTCGTAGCCACCGCCTCCCCCTCACCCTTTCTCCGTGTCTGCAAGCTCCGCGCCGTCGTCTGCTACCTCTCCGTTGAGCCACGCGACGCAAGAAGCCCTGGAAGGCCGCCATCGCCGTCGTCTTCACCTCCGGCCGCTGTAGATCGTCATCGCCGCTCCGTAGTCTCTAGCGCGTCCCCAACCATAACGAGCAGCCTGAAAGCCCGCTGTGAGTCCCACCATCTTCTACCCCTTCTCCCCTGCCCTTCTGCGCCCTCTAGCCCCTAGCTGCACGAGTCGAAGCTCACCTCCGCTCAAGCTCATCGTCGGTGACATTCCGGCGACCGCCTGGTCACCCCACCATGCCAAACGGCCTTGTGAGCTCACGTAGATGTCGTAGGAGACAAGAACCGGGCACTTCTCAGCCCATAGCATCGACCTCCTCCTAGGCCGAACTCCAGCCGCCGCCGAGGTCGATACCGCCGTCGCCTCCGGCCACCCCACACTGGATGCGCGCGAGCCTGGGCATCGCGTAGGTGGTCTCCGCCGCGCGTTTGGTCGCCGGAGGGCGATTCCCGTGCCCCTCCGCCACATTCGGCCTCGCCGGCGGGTTGACTGGGTTTGAACCCCCTCCCCAGTTGATCCAGATTTGACCCATGTGGGTCAATGACATGTGGGGCCCGGCCCTGCTAATTTTTAGTTTAGGATTAGTTTAACAACTAATTAACTCTATTAGCTAACCGTGTCACTGATGTGTGGACCCCACATGTCAGGTTTGACCTGGTCAGCAGCGGTTGACTCGCTGACGTCATGCCACTGTCGTGCTGATGCAGTTATTCATTTTCTGGTATTAAAATAAATCAGGAAAATCCAGAAAATTAGCTAAACTTCAAAAATTCATAGAAATTCAATCGTTGCTCAGATTGAAATAATTTATATATGAAAAATTATCAGAAAAATGCAATCTATCTATCTGTACCATTTTCATGCATGACAAACCAACTTATACCTACTGTATAGGTGAAAACACATGAATGGCATTTATAAGAGTTTATTTTGGAGATGCATTTGAACCTTTGGTTCAAATGGACTTCAACCAAATGAATTCTAGTTGCATTAACTCAAACAACATCACATATTCATGCCATGTTCATGCATCATATTGTTGCATATTCTTGTGTATTGATTGCCGACACCATTCCTTCTCGATAGGTCCTGCTCCGGAGACCGATCTAGAGTACCTGTCAGAGGAGCAGTGCCCCTCTGTTGATCTACCAGGCAAGCAAACCCCCTTGTTCATTCCGATACAATCCTACTCTCTCGCTCCTACTCTCATTTATTGCATTAGGACAACAACGATTCAACTACTACTTTATGCTGCGGAAGTTGAACCCATTCCTCTGCATGACCTGTCATTGCGACAGCAAAAAGTTAAAACCCACTAGCATGCGTAGGAGTTGATTGAGCCATGTTGTGTTCCTACCATGCATTGCCTGCTATTGCTTAGAGTATGTCAGGTCTGATTCATTGGGAATGAATTGGAGTACAGTGCTATGTTCTCATGTTGAGAGTTAAGTGTGTGAACATGATTTGGTAAAGGTAGCGGTGAGAGGCCATGTAGGAGTACATGGTGGGTTGTCTCGCTGGAACCGTCCCTAAGAACTGAGTTCTGTGTATGTTGTCCAATGACTAGATACTACCACACATTGGGTTCCGTTAGCTCGACCCCTCTCGAATTATTAACCGACTTGGTCTCTGTCCAGGAGTCACAACTAGTTTCTGGTGTTTGTAGGCAGTGTTATTCTTCTACCAAGTGGCACCCAGCAGGGTGGGCTTGGGACAGACTAGGCACAGGTGGCACGGTGTACCAAGTGGAACCCGGATGGTGGGCTTGGGAACCCTACTCACATCATTTGGGGCCGTGAGCGAAACCTCAGCCGGATCTCCTTGCGGATGGAACCCGAATAGGAGATAAACCTGGACTACAGTCTTGCATGGTTAGACTGGTCGTGGCCGACACCCTCGCCAGGCTTTCGCTTGAAGGTTGCCGAGGTACATGACATGTACATGGCGGTAAGTGGCGAGAGCGTGTGTGAAGAAGTACACCCCTGCATGGTTATCATGATCTATTCGAATAGCCGGGTCCGCGGTTATGGACTTCTTGGATGCTTACATGGTACATAGACAACTTAAAGTGGATACTCTAAAATGCTCAAGACAAGTGTGAGTGCTATGGATGGCCTTCTCGTAGGGAGACGAGAATGAATCCATAGTAGTGTATTGTTGTGGTGATTAGTGGACTCGTGTGTGCTCTCTTACCTCAAAGAAGTTACTCGTAGTCGTAGAACAGGATAGCCACTGAGTCAAAGCTGGCTTGATGCAACTAAACCCCACATTGTATTCTTGATACTAATGCATGTATGATAGGATCTGATGTAAGTCCTGCTGAGTACCTTTGTACTCACGTTTGCTTAATTTATGTTTTGCAGATGAGACAGTTGTCTCACCAGTAGTTCCGCTTGGACTTCGACAAGTAGCTTGTTACCTCAGCTACGATCTTGTACCCTTGGGAGGGTCTTGTAGATAGTCAGGCTTCTCGGCCTTTTTCTTTTGTAGTTGTCTGTACTCATACATGTAATGCTTCTATTGCTTGTATGCTCTGAATGATGGGTCATGAGACCCCTGTTTGAATTAAATGCTATGTGGCTCTTTTGGGCCTTTATCTATATGAGTTTGCGTTATGTTGTGATGCCATGATGTATAGCACATACTTGCATGTTATGCGTACGTGTAACGTGTATTGCTATGTGTGGGATCCGACAACCTAGTTGTCTATCCTTGGTAGCCTCTCTTATGGGGAAGTCTAGTGCTTCCACCGAGCCATGGTAGTCTGCTACAACCCGATTTACCGGAGTCCTGCTAGCCCAGCACTATTTCTCCGGAACACTTAGACTGGCCGGCATGTGATTCAGTTTGTTCCTGTGTCTGTCCCTTCGGGGAAATGTCATGCGGTGACTTCTGGAGTCATGCTAGCCTGCTATAGCCCGGATTCCTGGAGTCCTGTTAGCCCAGTTGCTACAGCCCGAATTGACACGCTGATGACCGACATGCTCGATGTTGTTTCATGTATGCCTGTTCCCATAAGTTAGTGCCACTTTGGGTTCACGACTAGTCATGTCGGCCCGGGTTCTCTGTCATATGGATGCTAGCAACACTATCATATACGTGAGCCAAAAGGCGCAAACGGTCCCAGGCCAGGTAAGGCGACACCCATGGGAATACCGTGCGTGAGGCCGCAAAGTGATATGACTTGTTACATGCTAGATCGGTGTGACTTAGAATCGGGGTCCTGACAGCTTTGGTATCAGAGCCTAACTACCTATAGGATTACCAAGCCAACCTAGTCAAAGTTGAGACTAGAAATTCTTTAGCTATATAGGGGAATTGATTGTGGAAGGGAACGTCAGGCTCTTTTTACTCCTTATACCTCATTCCTTCTGATCTGAGTCATCCTATCTTTCCTACGAGGTTAAGGAACTAGGCTTTCTCTTCCGTCTATCAGGATCACGTGTTACTACTCTGTAGTCTCTTAGGATTGGTTGATCAGAGTCATATCCTAGTTCGAGTACTTCCGGTGTAGTCTGTTTAGTACTGTCACAGAACCTTGAGTGATGATGTTGAATTTGGATGTAAATCCCAAATTTTCAATTTGGAATGCTATACATTAGATCATCATTGCATATCATATTTTATTGCTTTTGGCCTGATCCAGAAATTCTACGCAACTCAAGGACCCACAGAGAGAGTTGGGGATTTCGTTATTTTCATATTTGGGTTTTTCTCAAATTTTGAAAATAGGATCATTTGATTTTATTTATTCAATCTTCAATTATTTCAATAATAAAAATATGAGAGAGGGAATAAAATGAATTTCCCAAAATAAAGAAATATTGAGGATTTAACTAAAAATCAAATAAGATTTTATTTTGGAGTTTTTCGTTGTTTTATTTGAATTTAGGAAAATGCGCGTTTTTTAAAATTGCACTTAGGCCCCAAATAAACGTTCACTTTGTCTGGCTTGATTTTAGAAGTCAGGGAAACTTTATTTCGGGATTTTTGGAGTCCGTTTAGTATTTCTTTTCTTTCTTTTTCTGCACGTCATTTGAAAAAAAAACGAACCGACCTAACCGGGCCATGTCCGACAAGGACACTTGGCCCGGCCGGCCTTTAAAAGCCGTGAGGGCCCGAGCCAGCCACAGCCGCCCCAACCCGAAACCCTAGCCGCCGCCTCGCCTCGCCTCAATCCGTGCGCTGCCGCCGCCGCGCGATCCGCCACCACCGCCGCCCCCCATCGCCGGAGCCGCGCCGCCGCCACCGTCATCCCGCCGGAGCCGCCCGAGGTAGCCGTCGTTGCCTCGATTTTCGCGAAGAAAACCGATCTGTTTTTTTTTTTTGAAAACCTATATCCGGTTCAGTTTATTTTCGTCGGTTTAGTTATTTAGCGAACGGCCGCTTTTTTGTTCGTTTTTACGAACGGTATTCGTCGTTTAGCCGCAGACAGCGAACGTTCATTCGTTAGCCTGTCCGTCGTTTTTCTTTTCCTCGGATTTTCCGCGATTATTTCTGATCGCGATTTCTGATCCGATTTTCGTTTTAGTTTAACTTTTCGCTTGTTTATTGGAATCGGGCGATTCAAGCGCCTGGAGTTTCGTCGCCAAACCATCTTTCCGTTTAACCAACTCAAACAAGTTTTTGCATATGTAAAATTTGACTTAGAACCAGATTAGTAAACAAAGATTGTTTCTTTCGCCGTTTGCCTTTCGTTGCTTCGTTTGATTTGATTTCTTTTGCAAACCGGAGTTCTTAAATTGAACTTTCTGGTTATATTTTCTTATTTGAGTTTTACCTGTGCATTAGATGAGTACTTGTTGTGTGCTTGTTTGTTTGCGATAGAGTACCCGAAGTGCGCCGCTTGCTACTTCGAATCTCTAGGTTTCACGGATCATCAACAAGGCAAGTAACACTGTGATCATACCTCTTACTACCTAGTTTTATTTGCATTAGATCAATCCTAAAACATTGCATGATTAGGATCTAATTAAATTGTGAGTTCTGGGAAAGTAGATGAGGTAGTACCTATTACCTGTTTTATTATCAAACCCTGGGAGTTACTTCTATGTTTGCTTATGCCATGCTATGCTTGTAGACGTGGATTGGGTGAGTGTATCCATGGCAGATGTGAGATTGATTAAATTAATGGTTTATTTAAGGTGGCAACTTAAACACACATTTGGGTGGACTGAGGCACCTGGGTATTCCAGCGATTGCCTGTTTTTCTTTATGGATCGCCACCCAGGCTCGAAGGGATCATGAGATTATTCATACTAGAAACTTCCGTGTGCAGCCACAAGCTACTATGGGCTCTAGCATAGTTGATCAAGTCGTGCGAACTCTTATAGTGGTAGACTAGCAGATGTAGGGGAAAGTAGGTGTAACGGTCTACCCGATCGTAAGGTGCTAGCGCTTCTGAAAGACTATGTCTCTGTCATCCGTTTCTCAAACACCATGTGGTGCAAGAATCCCAACGGAGGAGATCGAGTCTTGTGGGGAAAACTGCGCAAACCTCTGCAAAGTGTATAAACTAATCATGGTTAGCCGTGTCCCCGGTCATGGACAACTTGAGTATCTAGTACTTGGATTATCATGTGAATCTCATCATGTTACTTTAATTAATTTTGTTGGGTTTCAATAACGATGCTTAATTGGGATTGAGAGGATGTCTATCTTATCAATGTTTAATGACTACCATGATAGTTAAATAAAAATTTATTCCTTTGCAGTAGGGAAAAACTAGCTTTACGCAAAACTGTAACCATAGATCTTTCCACCAGCCATATATGCATATAGTATAGCTTTATTCTTTCATTACTCTCTATGTGCTGACCCATTTTCAGGCTGCATCATTCATGTTGCAGACTTTTCAGACGACGAGTAAGGTGCCTTTAGGTCGTGATTCTATACTCAGTGATGCCGTTGGAGTTGATGGACTCACTTATCTTCCAAGCCTTCCGCTGTTATCGTTATTAGATGGCCTTAAGCCATATTTATTGTAATAAGTTCTCTTTTGAGACATTCGCTGTAATAAGTGTGTGATTGCTACTCTGTTATAAATCCTTCAAGTACTGTGCATGTCAGCATTACTGATCCAGGGATGACACTAAAGCATAGAGATCGGACTGTTTGAGGTCTGGTCGCTACAAGATGGTATCAGAGCACACGCTGACTGTAGGACACGACGACTAAGCTAAAATCCCTAGATCACTACTCACTCTTCTCAGTTCTGACTCCTCGTCTTTTCTACTCTTTTAGGATGGCGGATGCAAGGAACAAGTTCACACAACCGGATGAAGATACACCTTTTGGACGCCACTTGAAGGAAGTCACTAAGTACATGAACATCGGAGTACCAAGTTTCACCGGGACTGTCGGTGTCAAAACTGGCGGATCTCGGGTAGGGGTTCCCGAACTGTGCGTCTAGGTCGGATGGTAACAGGAGGCAAGGGACACAAAGTTTTACCCAGGTTCGAGCCCTCTCGATGGAGGTAAAACCCTACATCCTGCTTGATTAATATTGATGATATGGGTAGTACAAGAGTAGATCTACCACGAGATCAGAGAGGCTAAACCCTAGAAGCTAGCCTATGGTATGATTGTTTATGTGTATGTTGTGCTAGGGACTAAAACCCCCCGGTTTATATAGACACCGGAGAGGGTTAGGGTTACATAGAGTCGGTTACAATGGTAGGAGATCTGAACATCCGTATCGCCAAGCTTGCCTTCCACGCCAAGGAAAGTCCCTTTCGGACACGGGACGGAGTCTTCAATCTTGTATCTTCATAGTCCAGGAGTCCGGCTGAAGGTATAGTTCGGCTATCCGAACACCCCCTAATCCAGGACTCCCTCAGTAGCCCCTGAACCAGGCTTCAATGACGACGAGTCCGACGCACAAATTGTCTTCGGCATTGCAAGGCGGGTTCCTCCTCCAAGTACTTCATAGAAGATTTTAAACACAAAGATAGTGTCTGGCTCTGCAAAATAAGTTTTCCACATATTGCCATAGAGAGAATAATATTTACACAAATCTAATCTGCTAACGTATTCCATAGTGCAACACACCACGGCCAAGCCTTTATCCGAGTCGTTTCATTATCCCACCTCAGCGCGTCATGCGAGGCGGTTTCCTTGGCACGTCTTGTCAAAGCAGAGATCGTGCCCCCTTATTCCGGGATTCTCATCAATACGGATGTGGGTAACCCAACTGCGCCTTTGATTACGGCGCTTGGAGATAAGCAAGTTTTACCAGGCTTGTGGGGACATGTAGTCGCGTCCACCCATATAAGGGGATAAGGATCCACCTTTTCACCCACGCCTTCTTCCTCCTTTGCCTATCCATTCTTGCGCACTCAAGCTCCAGCGCCCATGTCCGCACTACCACCTCAACCTTCTCCAGTCATGTCCAGAGCGGGAGGCAAGTGGATGGTCTCCTCCGTCACGGAGGGACACATCAAAAAGCTGAGGAAGGCCGGATATCTGGCTAGCGACATCGCGCACCGGCTTCCCGAAAAGGGGCAGCTCATCCCCACACCTAGGCCCCATTAGAGGGTGGTATTCCTCCCCCATTTCCTCCGTGGACTAGGCTTCCCTCTGCATCCATTTGTCCGGGGGCTCATGTTCTACTATGGCCTGGATTTCCACGACCTGGCCCCGAACTTCGTCCTCAACATCTCGGCGTTTATCGTCGTGTGCGAGGCTTTCCTCCACATCTGCCCCCATTTCGGCCTATGGCTTAAGACTTTCAACGTCAAGCCGAAGGTGGTGCCCGGCAGCCAGGCGGAGTGCGGCGATGCCATGGTTGGCAAGATGGCCAATGTCCTATGGCTCGAGGGCTCCTTTGTGGAGACCCTGAAGGGGTGGCAATCATGGTGGTTTTACGTAACCGAGCCATGCGACGCCGAATGGGTCGCACCCCCTGAGTTTCGATCCGGCCCCCCTATGCGGCTCACCTCCTGGAAGGAGACAGGCATGTCTTGGGGTAAAAAAGGAGAGCTGACCGGACTCCAAACATGCATCCAAACCCTGGTGGACAAGAAGCTCAAGCTTGTCAACGTAGTCCAGGTTATGCTCATCCGCCTGATCCTCCCATGTCAACGACGGGCCTTCAACCTGTGGGAGTTCGACCCGGCGCAGCATCGAACTCTAAACAGGCTCTTTGACACGTCATACAAAGATGCCTGGAGGATGCTTTTCAAGGGCGCCGAGGCTCCTGCATCCGTTGCCGAGGATCGCGGATTCAGTACTCAGCATCACGCTCATGCGGTAAGCTGTATTTGTCCTTTTACAGGGTATCCGTTTTTCATTGTTTGACTCTATGCGGGATCTAAGCTCCCTTATCTTTGACAAGATTGGGAGGTGACGTCCGGATAGATCAACTGTCCGGCTCCTTTGCCCGAAGGCCCAGCGGACGCTCGCTTGGCGAAGCTGCTGGTTTCGGCGCCCTATGTGGTGCCGGAGAAGAAGGCCACGAAAAGGGCCACGGGGACTCGAAAGAGTGCCAGGCTCCAGGAGGTGTCGGATCCATCATCCAACGGTCCCAAAGCGCCTTCCTCTCGTGAAGACGAGGAGGAAGAAGAAGAAACCTCTCCCCCTCCAGCGGGAGGAGAGAAGAAAAGGAAGGCCGCCCTCTCTGAGGAGGCCGGAGGGTCCAAGAAAGGGAAAACCCTTCCTCCGGACTACTCCGCCGACGCCGATGATGGTGGACAGGAGTGGCAGCCCATGGCCAAGCCCCTGGCAAAATCGTAAGTATCTGGATACCGGAGTAATTCATAGTATTCGTTTATTGCACAGCTTTCCCTTATGCCGAATATGCTTATGCAGCCCACCCAAAGACCGGCTCGACGCATCATCAAGCATCTCACTGGACTCGTCGGATGTGAACTCGCTTCCGACGGCTTCCTCCCCCCGCCCTACGGATGACACCGAGGTGTTGTCCTAACAGGTTCCATGCAGGGAGGAGGTGGTCCCAGAGGCGCCGCAAG
Organism: Triticum dicoccoides; assembly: GCF_002162155.2. Classification (NCBI taxonomy): domain Eukaryota; kingdom Viridiplantae; phylum Streptophyta; class Magnoliopsida; order Poales; family Poaceae; genus Triticum; species Triticum dicoccoides. The sequence goes on along the minus strand of NC_041390.1, from coordinate 170,048,212 downwards.
GAGACCTCCCGGACTCCAGGAGTAAAGGGGATGAAACCCCCCAGGGCTCCAAGTCCGGCTCTAGGCTGGACACCGCTCCGAAACCTTCAAAGGTTCCGGAGTCCGGCGGGGGACCTCCTTCCAAGAGGAGCAAGTCCACCGTGCCGGCGGCCCCCGTTCAACCGAAGGCGCCGGACAATATGTTGGAGGCGCTCCAAGGCGCCTCCATCGACGAGGAGCACCGCGCTATTATGAGTGCGGTGGTCCAGAAGGTTCAGTCCGCCAAGAGCGGACTGACTGAAGCTTGTACTAGCCTTTTGACAGGCTTTGAGGTAAGTAAATAATGTGTAAATAATATTACCGCATAGACAGTAGCCCCTGATGCTCTGTTGGGCGTTCGGGAAGAAAAGTCGAATAGAGGATCAACGAATTTGCAGGAGTCTAACAAAAGGAGTCAATATGCATATGCAGGCTTCTCTGCTGGCGTCCGCCGTACTGACTGCGGAAGTGGACACGCTGAAGCAGAGCCTCGAGAAGTCCGAGCAAGAGCTCGGGCGTGCCAAGAAGCAGCTCGCGGAGAAGGAAGGTAAGAAATACCTTGGTTGAATATGTATATATAAAAAAGGTGCAATTGCAAGAAGTGACAGGATTAACATGGCTATTGTAGGGGCCACATCTGAGGTGGCGACCCTTAAGCAAGCGCTGCTCAAGGCCGAGAAGAGTGCGGCCGTGGAGCACACCGAGCGGGAGAGGTATGAGGCCGAGGTTGGCAAGGTGCGGCAAGAGCTCCAGGTTCTCATGAAGAAACATGAGAGTTTGGAGCTTGACTCGAAGGCGCGAGCGTCCGAGCTCGCGGCGGCTATTGAAAATGCCAAGTCTGCCAAGACCGAATCCTAGAAGACCCTCCAAGAGTTGGACGAGGTGAAGAAGATAGCGGCGGGTAAGGCATTCTTTATGCAAAGTAAAAACATAAACGTGAGTTACTTGATACTTACCCGAATCTGGAGGTCTCTAGGGGCATTTGCAGATCTTCCCCGGAGTGTATCTGATGCCGCCGCATTCTATCGAGCCGAGGAGGGTAGCTCGACGGAAGAAGGTGTTCTGGTCTCTGTATGCTGAGGCCGGACACCTCGTGCCCCTGAGCGACTAGCTGAAGCAACTGGTCGAGCTCCACAAGGCGGCCGAACAAGCCATGAAGGGCCTCCTAGTTCGGCTGTGGCCTGGAGAGGCTCTGCCTGGGAACTATTTCGGGCTGGTGCGGCGGCTGGTGGAGGCTTGTCCAAGGCTCGAAGTCATCAAGCGCTCCGTCTGTATTGAAGGTGCCCATAGGGCCTTTGCCCGTGCTAAGGTGCACTGGGGCAGGCTGGATGCGGAGAAGCTTGTGAAGGACGGGCCACCAGCGGGGAAAGAGCATCACAAGCCCAAAAATTACTATAAGGATGTTCTAAAGGGTGTCTGCCTTGTGGCGGATGAATGTACTAGGGATGTAATTTTTGAGTAAAACTCACTCGTTTTTGTCCTGTGCGCTGAGCAATGTTGCTTGAATTTAAAATATTACCTTCTGTGCGGCTGTTTATCAATACTGAGAGATGGCGAGTCGTCGGCTTCTGCCCCCTTGCCGCTAGTGGTGGGGTGTTTGGGGATAAACCTGGGCGCTCTTTTTCCCATATTTGGGTCCTTCGAGGGAGGCGCTCAGCCCAACGAACGAGGCAATCGGACTATAATGCGTGAACACTCTCACTTAGCCATAGAATTCTATAATTTTAAATTTCGGCGAAGCCCCCAGTATTCAGAAGACCGAGTTCTGGGTGCTATCCACGCCTTGGCCGGACAGAGCCGACTCCTCGCCCTAAGCGGCATAAGTCTTTAGGGACTCGAAAAAACCTCTCGAACAGCGACCAGCTCTCGCTTCATCATGACAGTCAGTTTTAGCTTTCCCACTGAGGTGCTCGGCGCAGCTCAACTGGGGCACAATCGTAGTGGTTCTCCTAGTGCTACCTTAGCCGATATAGCGGAACGTAAGGCACCAAAACATAGGAGCCGGGAAAACCCAACTATTGATCCAAGACATGATTCGGAGCCGATGCATATAATGCTATAAGTTCGGGGTGCCACACTTGTGAAAGTGTTCGGACTTCTCACACCATATTGAGGGGTGCTAAAAGCCCCTGGCGTATTTTGGCCGTACCAAGTTGTACGGGTGCAACATGTCGTTAAGGAACATTTATTTATAAAAAGATAATGCAAAAATAGACAAAAGCTATGCATTGTTTATTAAAAATAGCTGCGATCAAAGCAGAACGATACAAGTAATGTGATAAACGAAAAGTTGGAATATTTAACATGTCTGCTCCAGGGGCAAGCTGCGGAATAGTATGCGAAACAGGTATACTGCTCGTGATAGAGACCACCTGGGATTTCTGTAATGTGACATGGCTTATCTACTTCCCTGGTTCTTGCATCGTTTGTGCGGCAATTGAACTGCCGAACAGACCTTCCGAAGAGTAGAGTCCTGGAAGTAAGAGAAAAGTAAAAAATCGGCAGCCCCTGGTGCGGTTTAAGCCGTGTTTTGGGCGTGCCGTGATGGTGCCCCTCCCCCTATGCCCATGGTATTTCTAGAGCGTAGTTATGTACGCGAAGTACTGGCGTCGCCTTTTTGCGAGGGTTGGGGTTGGGGCCGCATTGCTACGCCTGCTCGGAACGTGCCAGGCGGTCTTGTTGTAGGTTACTCCGGGCGCACTTGACGGTGTCCGGACGTTTAATGGCCGGACTGGAGAACTGCCTGGAGAGGATGCTTTGTACTTCCGCTGCAAGGGCCGCCGTGTGCTCCTCCGTTCGGAGGGAGCGTTTGGTGTTTCCATTGACCGTAATTACTCCACGAGGGCCTGGCATCTTGAGCTTAAGGTATGCATAGTGCGGTACTGCATTGAACTTGGTGAATGCGGCTCGTCCGAGCAGTGCATGACAGCCACTGTGGAATGCGACTATGTCGAAGATCAACTCCTCTCTTCAGAAATTATTCGGAGATCCGAAGACCACTTCAAGTGTGACTGAGCCTGTACAGTTGGCCTCTACACCAGGTATTATGCCTTTAAAGGTTGTTTTGGTGGGCTTAATCCTCGAGGGATCGATGCCCATTTTCCGCACTGTATCCTGGTAAAGCAGGTTCAGGCTGCTGCCACTGTCCATAAGGACTCTAGTGAGATGAAATCCGTCAATAATTGGGTCTAGAACCAATGCGGCAAATCCGCCATGACGGATGCTAGTGGGATGGTCTCTTTGATCAATGGTGATCGGGTAGGAGGACCATGGGTTGAACTTTGGGGCGACTGGCTCTACCGCGTATACGTCCCTTAACGAGCGCTTTCGCTCCGTTTTGGGGATGTGGGTTGCGTATATCATGTTCACCGTCCGCACTTGTGGGGGAAAACCCTTCTGTCCATTATTGTTTTGCGGCCGGGGCTCCTCGTCGTCATTGCTATGCAGCCCCTTGTCTTCATTGTCGGCGCTTAACTTGCCTGCCTGCTTGAACACCCAACAATCCCTGTTGGTGTGATTGGCCGGCTTTTCGGGGGTGCCATGTATTTGGCACAAGCGGTCGAGTATTCAGTCCAAGCTGGACGGGCCCCTAGGATTCCTTTTGAATGGCTTTTTCTGCTGACCGGATTTAGAGCCTCTGAATCCGGCATTAACTGTCGTATCCTCAGCATTGTCGCAGTTAATGCGGCGCTTCTGCTTGTTGTGACGCGACCTGCCACTAATGTCCATGGTGTCCGAACTACCAGGGTTCTTGGTCATATTGTTATTACGAGCAAGCCAGTTGTCTTCTCCCGCGCAAAAGCGGGTCATGAGTGTTGTGAGTGCTGCCATAGATTTCGTCTTTTCCTGTCCGAGGTACCGGGCCAGACACTCGTCACGGATATTGTGCTTGAAGGCTGCTAGGGCCTCAGCATCCAGACAGTCGACTATTTGATTTTTCTTTGTTAGGAACCATGTCCAGAATTGCCTGGCCGATTCCTTTGGCTACTGAATTATGTGACTTAGGTCATCGGCGTCTGGCGGTCGCACATAAGTGCCCTGGAAATTGTCGAGGAATGCGGATTCCAGGTCCTCCCAACAACTGATTGATCCTGTTGGCAAGCTGTTAAGCCAATGCCGAGCTGGTCCTTTAAGCTTGAGTGGGAGGTATTTGATGGCGTGAAAATCGTCGCCGCGGGCCATGTGGATATGAAGGAGATAATCCTCTATCCATACCGCAGGGTCTGTTGTGCCATCATATGATTCGATGTTTACGGGTTTGAAACCCTCGGGGATTTGATGATCCATTATTTCGCCTGTAAAGCATAGTGGGTGTGCGGCGCCTCTGTACTGGGCGATATCACGACGTAGCTCCAATGAGCTTTGTCTACTGTGTTCGGCCCTGCCGAATTTGTGGCTGGCGTGACGGTTACCGTCTCGAGCCATGGGGTGCCCACGCGATCCATAGATCGATCGTGTTTGCCTTGCCTTGTCCTCCAACATGTCTCGTAAGTCCGGCGCATATTCCCGTGCCTTGGTACGGGGTGCAACTTGAGTGGAGGGTCGGGAGGCCTCTCTGTCGCAGCCACGAGGTGGCCGTTCGGCCGCATCAAGTGCTTCCTCCTCTAATCGGGGTAGCAACCTGCGCTTTGGGTAACTCTTGGAGGGGCATTCGAGTTTATGCTCTTCGGCCGCAAGGACTTCAGTCCATCTGTCAACCAGCAAATCTTGATCAGCTCAAAGTTGTTGTTGTTTTTTCTTGAGGCTTCTTGCCGTGGCCATAAGCCTGCATTGGAAACGCTTTTGCTCAAAGGGATCCTCTGGCACGACGAATTCGTCGTCGTCGAGGCTTGCCTCGTCTTCGGAGGGAGGCATATAATTATCATCCTCGACCTCTCTGTCTGCCGCTCTCTCATGAGGGCTGGTTTCTCCATCCTGCTGTGCTAAACCTTGCTGGAGGGGGTTTTACTCGGCACTCTCCGGAGTATTATTATCTCCCGTGCTGGAATCACCGTTTTTGTGTTGGCGGGATTTTGAGCGTCGCCGCTGGCGCCGGCGCTTTTGCTGTTTCTTGGAGGGGTCATCCTCTGTTGTTCCATCGCCATCTCCCTCTTTTTGGGTGTCCACCATGTATGTGTCATATGACGAGGTGGCTTTTCAGGGCCTAGTAGGCGCTGGTTCTTCATCATCTCCTTCATCGGTGTCCATACCGTCGATGTCTTCGGAGTCGAAGTCGAGCATGTTGGTTAAGTCGTCGATAGTGGCTACAAAGTGCGTGGTGTGTGGGTTTTGAATTTCTTCATTGTTCATACCCCAACCTTGCTGACCGTAGTCCGGCCAGGGCTCTCCTGATAAAGAGAGAGACTTCAATGACTTCAGGATATCGCCAAAAGGCGAGTGCTGAAAGACGTCCGCGGCCGTGAACTCCATGATCGGCGCCCAATCGGATTCGATCGGCAGGGGCGCGGAGGGTTCGGAGTCCGGAGAAGAATCCGGCTCCATGGAGTCACGAGTCTTGCAGAGTACGGGGCTGGTGTTCGGCTCAACCGCCGTTGGGATCACAGCACCCGAGGTGGCGTCCAACCGCCCATCCTCGATTGGCGCAGTTGGCTCCGAACTAAGGGTCAGAGCCGATGCAGGTGCGGCCTCCAGGGCACTGTTCAGCGGCAGAGCTACATCATGCTTGTCGCGACAGTGCGGCGCGCTCGGCAGTGGTTCGAATCCGTCGAAGATCAAGTCCCCGCGGATGTCAGCCGTGTAGTTTAAACTTCCGAATCTGACCTGACGGCCAGGGGCGTAGCTTTCGATCTGCTCTAGATGGCCAAGTGAATTGGCCCGCAGTGCGAAGCCACCAAAGACGAAGATCTGTCCGAGGAGGAAGGTCTCACCCTCGACTGCATCGCCATTGATGATCGTAGGAGCCATCTGGCCTGACGGCGACGGCACAGAGGAACTCTCAATGAAAGCACCAATGTCGGTGTCAAAACCGGCAGATCTCGGGTAGGGGGTCCCGAACTGTGCGTCTAGGCCGGATGGTAACAGGAGGCAAGGGACACGAAGTTTTACCCAGGTTCGGGCCCTCTTGATGGAGGTAAAACCCTACGTCCTGCTTGATTAATATTGATGATATGGGTAGTACAAGAGTAGATCTACCACGAGATCAGAGGGGCTAAACCCTAGAAGCTAGCCTATGGTATGATTGTTGATGTGTATGTTGTCCTGACTAAAACCCTCCGGTTTATATAGACACCGGAGAGGGTTAGGGTTACATAGAGTCGGTTAAAATGGTAGGAGATCTGAACATCCGTATCGCCAAGCTTGCCTTCCACGCCAAGGAAAGTCCCTTCCGGACATGGGACAGAGTCTTCAATCTTGTATCTTCATAGTCCAGGAGTCCGGCTGAAGGTATAGTTCGGCTATCCGAACACCCCCTAATCTAGGACTCCCTCAGGGACCTACAACGCCACTTTACCCGAAGAGGAGCGCTGGATGATTCAAGTTCAAGTTCCAGGAAGGACGTTCATGCCAGTCACTGCGCCCATAGAGTTTTCCTTTGATGCACCAACCTAGAGTCTAGGAAAGAGCATGGCAGCTCACATCGCCATGGGACGTATTCGAGAAGTTTACCGCAATGATCTCAAGGATACTATCTACTAGATTTGTGGGCGCCGAGATGAGCACTGGGAAATGATCAACACCAAGAAGGATAGATCTATCGCAGCTTTTATCCAGGAGTTAAACCAGCACATTCGACGTTAGGAGAACCATATGTGCATAGACATGATAGATTTGAAGAAGGCGATGACAAGAATCACGGAACTAGAGGAAGAACTCAAGGCTACATGTGAGGATTATGAGGAGGATATCGTCGTACTAGTGGAGAAGAATGACGACCTGATCAAGAAGATCGGAATATTCATGGGAGACCCTACACCAGTAGAAGAAGACGAAGAACCCAAGGAGATTCACCCGAAAGACTACATCATCATCGACGATACCGACTCTGACCTGAGCTATGATGACTATGTTGACGAAGCTGGAGCAGATATCATGGAGTCTGCAACCGAAGAATATTTCTAGTAGACCACCCCATCAGTAGTTGTATTCCACCATGTAAATAGAGTAGTCCGAGCACTTTTGCGATAGTTAGAACGATTGTATGCATATGGGTAGTGTTTTCTCTATAGACCTCTCTCTATTCTTAAATCTCATCTTTTCTAAACCCATCAGATGCCTCTGAGACGTGACAATGGATTTGCATTTCCACCGGAGCTCACTCAGTTGATACAGCAGCAGAATGCGTTGATGCAGTTGCTAGTCCAAAATCAGAATCAGGGGAACAACAACAACAACAACAACCCACCACCACTGCCACCACCTGTTGATCACTTAACCCATTTTCTTCGGTTGAATCCGCCGGTGTTCTCTAGTAGCACCGAGCCTATAGTAGCAGATGATTGGCTCCGCAAGATTGGAAGGGAGTTAACCACTACAGGTTGTACTGATGCTGAGAAGGTGCGCTTTGCCGCACATCAGTTGGATGGACCAGCAGCATCATGGTGGGAGAATTACACTATCACCTATCCTATAGCCACGGTGACATGGGACCAATTTTAGCAGGCTTTCCGTACTGCCCATGTTTCAGTAGGAGCTATGGCCATGAAGAAGCGTGAGTTTCGCAGCTTGTGCCAAGGAGGACGGACAGTTGGCCAGTATGTGGATGACTTTAGTAAACTAGCACGTTATGCCCTAGATGACGTAGCTACGGGTGCAGCTAAGCAGGAGACGTTTCTGGAAGGACTGAATGATGAGCTGAGCATGCAGTTGATGGTAGCAACTTTTAACAACTACCTGGAGTTGGTAGATAGAGCTCTCATGATTGAAGGGAAGCAGTAGCAGATTGAGAACCGCAAGAGGAAGTATGGACAAGGGAAGTACAATTCAGGAGCTCGGCAGAAGCCACGTTTTACCCCGAAATTGGGAGGACATTTCCGGCATACCCATGGAGGGGGTAGCTCGCACAATCATAATGGCCCTAAGAATGGTAATGGGAATGGAGGAAGCAACGACCAGAACCGTACCAACCCATCAACCCTAGACAAGAGAGACCTGAGACAAGTCACTTGCTTTAAGTGCCAGAAGACTAGACATTATGCCAATGAATGTCCTGAAGCCCAGAATGGAAATGGCAATGGAAGCTCAGGGAAGAAGCCGAACCCTTTCAACAGGGGACAGGTGAACCACGTTAACGTGGAGGAGGTTGAAGCCCAGCCAGATGCAGTAATAGGTAAGTTTTTGGTTAAGTCATTTACTGCAATTGTTCTTTTCGATACTGGAGCATCGCATTCGTACATATCACGGGGATTTGTGGATAAGTATAACCTGCCCACCAAGGTTCTTAGAACACCTATGTTAGTAAGCTCACCAGGAGCGGAGTATATGGCCAGTAAAGGATGTTTTCAAGTGCCATTGAGTATAGGTAGGCATGTCTTTCCCTCGAATTTAATCATTTTGGAATCGCAAGGTTTGGATGTAATTCTGGGTATTGATTGGCTATCGATGTATGGAGGAAACATCGATTGCGCCAGTAAGTCGATTTTGCTTACCACCCCAGAAGGAAGAAGCATCAAGTATGTATTGTGGCATGTGCCGAATATGACTCAATTAAATTCCCTAACAGGAGTTGTATAGGAGGAAGTACCGGTGGTAAAGGATTTTCCGGATGTATTTCTAGAAGAGATACCAGGCATGCCACCGGATAGGGACATTGAGTTTTTGATTGAACTTTTTCTAGGCACAGGACCAATATCTAAGAGACCGTATAGAATGCCTACAAAGGATTTGGAGGAGATTAAGAAGCAGATTAAGGAGTTACTGGATAAGGGATATATTCGCCCAAGTTCGTCACCTTGGGGATCGCCAGTACTTCTAGTGGAAAAGAAGGATGGATCGTTAAGGATGGTTGTTTATTATGGAGGATTGAATGAAGTGACGATCAAGAATAAGTACCCACTGCCCATGATCAATGATCTGTTTGACCGGTTGCAAGGAGCAAAGGTATTTTCCAAGATCGATTTGCGATCAGGATATCACCAGTTGAAGATTCGAGAGCAGGATATACCCAAGACAGCTTTTACCACCAGGTACGGGCTGTATGAGTATACCGTTATGTCCTTTGGTCTGACTAACGCACCTGCATATTTCATGAACATGATGAACAAAGTGTTTATGGAGTTTTTGGATAAGTTCGTCATAGTGTTCATTGATGATATACTAGTTTACTCGAAAAATGAAGAGGAGCATAAGGAGCATTTGCGTTTGGTACTTAAGAAGCTCAGAGAACATCAGTTATATGCCAAGTTCAGCAAATGTGAGTTCTGGTTGAAGGAAGTTGGATTCCTCGAACATGTTATATCCGGAGAAGGTATAGCAATAGATGAAGGAAATATGCCCTAGAGGCAATAATAAAGTTATTATTTATTTCCTTATATCATGATAAATGTTTATTATTCATGCTAGAATTATATTAACCAGAAACATAATACATGTGTGAATACATAGACAAACAGAGTGTCACTAGTATGCCTCTACTTGACTAGCTCGTTGATCAAAGATGGTTATGTTTCCTAACCATAGACATGAGTTGTCATTTGATTAACAGGATCAAATCATTAGGAGAATGATGTGATTGACATGACCCATTCCGTTAGCTTAGCACACGATCGTTTAGTATGTTGCTATTGCTTTCTTCATGACTTATACATGTTCCTATGACTATGAGATTATGCAACTCCCGTTTACCGGAGGAACACTTTGTGTGCTACCAAACGTCACAACGTAACTGGGTGATTATGAAGGTGCTCTACAGGTGTCTCCGAAGGTACATGTTGGGTTGGCGTATTTCGAGATTAGGATTTGTCAGTCCGATTGTCGGAGAGGTATCTCTGGGCCCTCTCGATAATGCACATCACTTAAGCCTTGCAAGCATTGCAACTAATGAGTTAGTTGCGGGATGATGTATTACGGAACGAGTAAAGAGACTTGCCAGTAACGAGATTGAACTAGGTATTGAGATACCAACGATCGAATCTCGGGCAAGTAACATGTCGATGACAAAGGGAACAACTTATGTTGTTATGCCGTCTGACCGATAAAGATCTTCGTAGAATATGTGGGAGCCAATATGAGCATCCAGGTTCCGCTATTGGTTATTGACCGGAGACATGTCTTAGTCATGTCTACATAGTTCTCGAACCCGTAGGGTCCGCACGCTTAACATTTCGATGTCAGTTATATTATGAGTTTATGAGTTTTGATGTACCGAAGGTTGTTCGGAGTCCCGGATGTGATCACGGACATGACGAGGAGTCTCTAAATGGTCAAGACATGAAGATTGACAAATTAGACGACTATATTCGGACACCGGAATGGTTCCGGGGGTTCTCGGATATATACCGGAGTACCGGGGGGTTACCGAACCCCCCCCCCCCGGGGGGGGTTATTGGGCCTCATGGGCCCAAAGTGGTGGAAGAGGAGAGGCAGCAGGAGGTGGTGCGCGGTCCCCCTTGCCCCAATCCAAATTGGGAAAGGGAAGGGGGCGCGACCCCCTTCTCCTTCCTTCTCTCCACCTCCTCCTTCCCCCTTCTCCTAGTTGGAATAGGAAAGGGGGGCAAAACCTACATGGAGTAGGATTGCCCCCCTTGGGCGCGCCTCCTCCTCTTGGCCGGCCCTCTCCTCCTCCACTCCTTTATATACGTGGCCAGGGGGCACCCCATAGAGACAACAATTGATCTCTTGATCTCTTAGCCGTGTGCGGTGCCCCCTTCCACCATAATCCACCTCGATCATATCGTAGCGGTGCTTAGGCAAAGCCCTGCGTCGGTAGAACATCATCATCGTCACCACGCCGTCGTGCTGACGAAACTCTCTCGTGAAGCTCTACTGGATCGGAGTACGCGTGACATCATCGATCTGAACGTGTGCTGAACTCGGAGGTGTCGTGCGTTCGGTACTTGGATCGGTCAGATCGTGAAGACGTACGACTACACCAACTGCGTTGTGCTAACGCTTCCGCTTTCGGTCTACGAGGGTACGTAGACAACACTCTCCCCTCTCGTTGCTATGCATCACCATGATCTTGCGTGTGCGTAGGAATTTTTTTGAAATTACTACGTTCCCTAATAGTGGCATCAAAGCCCGGTTTTATGTGTAGATGTCATATGCATGAGTAGAACACAAGTGAGTTGTGGGCGATATAAGTCATACTTCTTACTAGCATGTCATACTTTGGTTTGGCGGTATTGTTGGATGAAGCGGCCCGGACCGACATTACGCGTACGCTTACGCGAGACTGGTTTTACCGTCGTGCGATGCACACAGGTGACTAGCGGCCAACTTTAGTTGAACCGAGTGTGGCTATGCCCAGTCCTTGCGAAGGTTAAAACAACACCGACTTGACAAACTATCGTTGTGGTTTTGATGCGTAGGTAAGAACGGTTCTTGCTAAGCCCGTAGCAGCCACGTAAAACTTGCAACAACAAAGTAGAGGGCGTCTAACTTGGTTTTGCAAGGCATGTTGTGATGTGATATGGTCAAGACGTGATGAGATATAAGTTGTTGTATAAGATGATCATGTTTTGTTTAAGTTATCGGCAACTGGCAGAAGCCTTATGGTTGTCTCTTTATTGCATAAGATGCAAGCGCCAAATAATTGCTTTACTTTATTGCTATGCGATAGCAATAGTTGGAAGAGCAATAGTTGGTGAGACGATCATGTGATGACACATTGATATAGATCAAGATGATGGAGATCATGGTGTCATGCCGGTGACGATGGAAATCATGATGATGCTTTGGAGATGGAGATCAAAGGCACAACATGATGATGGCCATATCATGTCACATATTTTGCTTGCATGTGATGTTTATCTTTTATGCATATTATTTTGCTTAGTTCGACGGTAGCTTTATAAGATGATCTCTCACTAAATTTCAAGATAAAAAGTGTTCTCCCTGAGTATGCACCATTGCCAAAGTTCGTCGTGCCCAGACACCACGTGATGATTGGGTGTAATAACCTCTACGTCCATCTACAGCGGGTGCAAGCCAGTTTTGCACACGCAGAATACTCAGGTTAAACTTGAGGAGCCTGTCATATGCAGATATGGCCTCGGAACACTAAGACCGAAAGGTCGAGCCTGAATCATATAGTATATATGATCAACATAGTGATATCCACCATTGAAAACTACTCCATTTCACGTGATGATCGGTTATGGTTTAGCTGATTTGGATCACGTGATCACTTAGAAGATTAGAGGGATGTATTTCTAAGTGGGAGTTATTAAGTAATATGATTAACTTCAATTTATCATGAACTTAGTCCTGATAGTATTTGCATATCTATGTTTTAGATCAATAGCTCACGTTGTCGCTTCCCTATGTTTTATATGTGTTCCTTGAGAAAACTAAGTTGAAAGATGATAGTAGCAATGATGCGGACTGGGTCCGTGATCTGAGGTTTATCCTCATTGCTGCACAGAAGAATTATGTCCTTGATGCACCGCTAGGTGACAGACCTATTGCACGAGCATATGCAGACGTTGTGAATGTTTGGCAAAGCTCGGTATGATGAATACTTGATAGTTTAGTGCACCATGCTTTACAGCTTAGAAACTGGGACTTCAAAAATGTTTTGAACGCCACAGAGCATATAAGATGTTCCAAGAGTTGAAATTAGTATTTCATACTCATGCCCGTGTCGAGAGGGATGAGACCTCTTATATTACTTTTCCTACAAGATGGTGGAGAATAGCTCAACCAGTAAGCATGTGCTCAGATTGCCTGAGTACTATAATCGCTTAAATCAATGGGAGTTAATCTTCCAGATAAAATAGTGATTGACAGAATTCTCTAGTCACCATCACCAAGTTAGTAGAACTTCGTGGTGAACTATAATATGCAAGGGATAACGGAAACGATTCCCAAGCCGTTCATGATGCTCAAATCGACGAAGGTAGAAATCAAGAAAAGCATCAAGTGTTGATGGTAAACAAAACCACTAGTTTGAAGTAAAGGGACAAAAGGAAGAAAGGGAACTTCAAGAAGAACGGCAAGCAAGTTGCTGCTCAAGTGAAGAAGCCACCTAAGCCTGAGACTTAGTGCTTCTACTACAAAGGGACTAGTCACTGGAAGCGGAACTGCCCCAAGTATTTGGCGGATAAGAAGGATGGAAAAGTGAACAATGCTATATTTCATATACATGTTACTGATGTGTACTTTACTAGTGTTTATAGCAACCCCTTGGTATTTGATACTGGTTCAGTTGCTAAGAATAATAACTCAAAATGGGAGTTGTAGAATGAACAGAGATTAGTTAAGGGTGAAGTGACGATGTGTATTGGAAATGGTTCCAAGATTGATATGATCATCATCGCACACTCCCTATACTTTCAGGATTAGTGTTAAACCTAAAATAAATGTTATTTAGTGTTTGTGTTGAGCATGAATATGATTGGATCATGTTTATTGCAATACGGTTATTCATGTAAGTGAGAGAATAATTGTTGTTCTGTTTACATGAATAAGACCTTCTATGGTCATACACCCAATGAAAATGGTTTGTTGGATCTTGATCATGGTGATACACATTTTCATAATATTGAAGCCAAAAGATGCAAAGTTAATAATGATAGTGCAACTTATTTGTGGCACTGCCGTTTAGGTCATATTGGTGTAAAGCGCATGAAGAAAATCCATGTTGATGGGCTTTTGGAATCACTTGATTATGAATCAGTTGATGCTTGCGGACCCTGCCTCGTGGGCAAGATGACAAAGACTCCGTTCTCTGGAACAACGGAGCGAGCAACAGATTTCTTGGAAATCATACATACTGATGTATGTGGTCCGATGAATATTGAGGCTCACGGCAGGTATCATTATTTTCTGATCTTCACAGATGATTTGAGCAGATATGAGTATATCTACTTGATGAAACACAAGTCTGAAGCATTTAAAAAGTTCAAAGAATTTCAGAGTGAAGTGGAGAATCATCGTAACAAAAATAAAAGTTTCTATGATATGATCGCAGAAGTAAAATATTTGAGTTACGAGTTTGGCCTTCAGTTAAAACAATGTGAAATAGTTTCACTACTCACGCCACCTAGAACACCACAGTGTAATGGTGTGTCCGAACATCGTAACCGTACTTTATTAGATATGGTGTGATCTATGATGTCTCTTACCGATTTACCACTATCGTTTTGGGGTTATGCATTAGAGACAGCTACATTCAAGTTAAATAGGGCACCATCTAAATCCGTTGAGACGACACCGCATGAACTATGGTTTGGCAAGAAACCTAAGCCATCGTCTCTTAAAGTTTGAGGTTGCAATGCTTATGTGAAAAAGTTTCAACCTGATAAGCTGAAACCCAAATCGAAGAAGAGCGTCTTCATAGGATACCCAAAAGAAAATCTTGGGTACACCTTCTATCACAGATCCGAAGGCAAGTTATTCATTGCTTAGAATGGATCCTTTCTAGAGAAGGAGTTTCTCTCGAAAGATGTGAGTGGCAGGGAAGTAGAACTTGATGAGGTAACTATACCCGCTCCCTTATTGGAAAGTAGTTCATCACAGAAATATGTTCCTGTGACTACTACACCAATTAGTGAGGAAGCTAATGATGATGATCATGTAACTTCAGATCAAGTTACAACCGAACATCATAGGTAAACCTGAGTGAGATCTGCACCAGAGTGGTACAGTAATCCTGTTCTGGAGGTCATGTTACTTGACCATGACGAACCTACGAACTATGAGGAAGCGATGATGAGCCCAGATTCCGCGAAATGGCTTGATGCCATGAAATCTGAGATGGGATCCATATATGAGAACAAAGTATGGACTTTGGTTGACTTGCCCGTTGATCGGCAAGCCATGAATGTATTTTCAAGAGGAAGACGGACGCTGATAGTAGTGTTACTATCTACAAAGCTAGACTTGTCAAAAAAGGTTTTTGACAAAGTTCAAGGTGTTGGCTATGATGAGATGTTCTCACTCGTAGCGATGCTTAAGTCTGTCCGAATCATGTTAGCAAATTGCCGCATTTTATGAAATTTGGCAAATGGATGTCAAAACTGCATTCCTAAATGGATTTCTGGAAGAAGAGTTGTATATGATACTACCGGAAGGTTTTGTCGATCCAAAGGGAGCTAACAAAATGTGCAAGCTCCAGCGATCCATCTATGGACTGGTGCAAGCATCTCGGAGTTGGAATATACGCTTTGATAAGTTGGTCAAAGCATATAGTTTTATACAGACTTGCGGTGAAACCTGTATTTACAAGAAAGTGAGTGGGAGCACTACAACATTTCTGATAAGTATATGTGAATGACATATTGTTGATCAGAGATAATGTAGAATTATTCTGCAAAGCATAAAGGAATGTTTGAAAGGAGTTTTTCAAAGAAAGACCTCGGTGAAGCTGCTTACGTATTGAGCATCAAGATCTATAGAGATAGATCAAGATGCTTGATAAGTTTTTCAATAAGTACATACCTTGACAAGATTTTGAAGTGGTTCAAAATGGAATAGTCAAAGAAAGAGTTCTTGCCTGTGTTACAAGGTGTGAAACTGAGTAAGACTCAAAGCCCGATCACGGCAGAAGATAGAAAGAGAATGGAAGTCATTCCCTATTCCTTGGCCATAGGTTCTATAAAATATGCCATGTTGTGTACCATATCTATTGTATACCCTACACTATTTTTGGCAAGGGAGTACAATAGTGATCTATGAGTAGATCACTGGACAACAATCGAAATTATCCTTAGTGGAATAAGGATATGTTTCTTGATTATGGAGGTGACAAAAAAAGGTTCATCGTAAAGGGTTACGTCGATGCAAATTTGGACACTGATCCAGATGACTCTAAATCTCAATCTGGATACATATTAAAAGTGGGAGCAATTAGCTAGAGTAGCTCCGTGCAGAGCATTGTTGACATAGAAATTTGCAAAATACTTACGGATCTGAATGTGGCAGACCCGTTGACTAAACTTCTCTCACAAGCAAAACATGATCACACCTTAGTACTCTTTGGGTATTAATCACATAGCGATGTGAACTAGATTATTGACTCTAGTAAACCCTTTGGGTGTTGGTCACATGTTGATGTGAACTATGGGTGTTAATCACATGGTGATGTGAACTATTGGTATTAAATCACCTGCATATTTCATGAACATGATGAACAAAGTGTTTATGGAGTTTTTGGATAAGTTCGTCATAGTGTTCATTGATGATATACTAGTTTACTCGAAAAATGAAGAGGAGCATAAGGAGCATTTGCGTTTGGTACTTAAGAAGCTCAGAGAACATCAGTTATATGCCAAGTTCAGCAAATGTGAGTTCTGGTTGAAGGAAGTTGGATTCCTCGGACATGTTATATCCAGAGAAGGTATAGCAATAGATGAAGGAAATATGCCCTAGAGGCAATAATAAAGTTATTATTTATTTCCTTATATCATGATAAATGTTTATTATTCATGCTAGAATTGTATTAACCAGAAACATAATACATGTGTGAATACATAGACAAACAGAGTGTCACTAGTATGCCTCTAGTTGACTAGCTCGTTGATCAAAGATGGTTATGTTTCCTAACCATAGACATGAGTTGTCATTTGATTAACAGGATCACATCATTAGGAGAATGATGTGATTGACATGACCCATTCCATTAGCTTAGCACACGATCATTTAGTATGTTGCTATTGCTTTCTTCATGACTTATACATGTTCCTATGAGTATGAGATTCTGCAACTCCTGTTTACCGGAGGAACACTTTGTGTGCTACCAAATGTCACAACGTAACTGGGTGATTATAAAGGTGCTCTACAGGTGTCTCTGAAGGTACATGTTGGGTTGGCGTATTTCGAGATTGGGATTTGTCACGCCGATTGTTGGAGAGGTATCTCTGGGCCCTCTCGGTAATGCACATCACTTAAGCCTTGCAAGCATTGCATCTAATGAGTTAGTTGCGGGATGATGTATTACAGAACGAGTAAAGAGACTTGCCGGTAACGAGATTGAACTAGGTATTGAGATACCGACGATCGAATCTCAGGCAAGTAACATATCGATGACAAAGGGAACAACGTATGTTGTTATGCAGTCAGACCGATAAAGATCTTCGTAGAATATGTGGGAGCCAATATGAGCATCCAGGTTCCGCTATTGGTTATTGGCCGGAGACATGTCTCGGTCATGTCTACATAGTTCTCGAACCCGTAGGGTCCGCATGCTTAACGTTTCAATGTCAGTTATATTATGAGTTTATGAGTTTTGATGTACCGAAGGTTGTTCGGAGTCCCGGATGTGATCATGGACATGACGAGGAGTCTCAAAATGGTCGAGACATGAAGATTGATATATTGGACGACTATATTCGGACACCGGAATGGTTCCGGGGGTTATCGGATATATACTGGAGTACCGGGGGGTTACCGGAACCCCCCCGGGGGTTATTGGGCCTCATGGGCACAAAATGGTGGAAGAGGAGAGGCAGCAGGAGGTGGCGCGCAGCCCCCCTTGCCCCAATCCGAATTGGGAAAGGGAAGGGGGCGCGGCCCCCCTTCTCCATCCTTCTCTGCACCTCCTCCTTCCCCCTTCTCCTAGTTGGAATTGGAAAGGGGGGCAAAACCTAGTTGGAGTAGGATTGCCCCCCTTGGGCGCGCCTCCTCCTCTTGGCAGGCCCCCTCCTCCTCCACTCCTTTATATACGTGGCCAGGGGGCACCCCATAGAGACAACAATTGATCTCTTGATCTCTTAGCCGTGTGCGGTGCCCCCTTCCACCATAATCCACCTCGATCATATTGTAGCGGTGCTTAGGCGAAGCCCTGCGTCGGTAGAACATCATCATCGTCACCATGTCGTCGTGCTGACGGAACTCTCTCGTGAAGCTCTACTGGATCGGAGTTCGTGGGACGTCATTGAGCTGAACGTGTGCTGAACTCGGAGGTGCCGTGCGTTCGGTACTTGGATCGGTCGGATCATGAAGACATACGACTACACCAACCGCGTTGTGCTAACGCTTCCGCTTTCGGTCTACGAGGGTACGTAGACAACACTCTCCCCTCTCGTTGCTATGCGTCACCATGATCTTGCGTGTGTGTAGGAATTTTTTTGAAATTACTACGTTCCCCAACAGTAGATCCCACCAAGGTTGTCACTGTGACAAATTGGGAAGCACCAACAACAGTTGGAGAGATCCGGAGTTTTCTTGGACTCGCAGGATACTACCGGAGATTCATTGAAAATTTCTCGAAGGTGACAAAACCTATGACGGAGTTGTTGAAGAAGGATACCAAGTTCAAATGGACTGGGGAATGTGAAGCCAGTTTCCAGGAGTTGAAGAAACGTTTGGTTACCTCGCCAGTGTTGATTCTGCCAGATCAGCGCAAGGATTATGAGGTGTATTGGGACGCTTCACGTCGAGGAATTGGAGCAGTGCTTATGCAGGAGGGAAAAGTTGTTTCATATGCTTCACGACAGCTTAAGCCCCATGAGTTGAATTATGCTACACATGATTTGGAGTTAGCAGCCGTAGTGCATGCATTGAAGACTTGGAGACATTTTCTCATTGGAAACCATTGTGAGGTGTACACGGATCACAAGAGTTCGAAGTACATTTTCACGCAGAAGGAGCTGAATCTCAGGCAAAGGAGATGGTTAGAGCTCATCAAGGATTATGGTATGAGATTGCATTATCACCCCGGAAAGGCTAACGTAGTAGCCGATGCGTTGAGCCATAAGATCCATGTCAACACACTAATGACGGGAGATTTACCGAAGGAGTTAGTCGAGGATGTTCGTGAGCTATGTTTGGAGATAGTTCCGAGAGGCTACGTTGCAGCATTGGAGATTCAGTCTACTTTGATGGATAAGATCAGAGAAGCTCAGAAGACCGACAAGGAGATTGCGTCTATAAAGGAGAAGTTGAGCAAAGGAACAGCTAAAGGATTTCGTGAGGATGAGCACGATACTTTATGGTTTGAGGACCGCGTTTATGTGCCTAATGATCCGGAGATCAGGAAGTTGATTCTGCAAGAGGCCCATGATTCACCATACTCGATTCACCCAGGAAATACAAAGATGTATTTGGATTTGAAGGATTCTTTCTGGTGGGCAGGAATGAAGAAGGATATTGCAGAGTATGTAGCAGTTTGTGATGTATGTCAGAGAGTAAAGGCAGAGCATCAGAAGCCAGCAGGATTGCTACAACCATTGTCGATACCCGAATGGAAGTGGGATAAGCTAGGCATGGATTTTATCACGGGATAACCCAGGACCCGTTCCGGCTATGACTCGATATGGGTTGTAGTCGATCGCTTGACGAAGGTAGCTCATTTCATCCCAGTAAAGACCACTTACACCAGTGCTAAGTTGGCAAAGATATACATGACTAGGATCGTATGCCTGCATGGAGTTCCGAGGAGCATTGTATCCGATAGAGGAACCTAGTTTACCTCAAAGTTTTGGAATCGGTTGCATGAAACTTTGGGTACCAGGCTAGAGTTCAGTACAGCTTTTCACCCGCAGATAGATGGACAGACCGAGAGAGCAATCAGATTTTGGAGGATATGCTGAGAGCTTGTGCGCTAGATTATGGATCTAGTTGGGATGACAATTTGCCATATGCAGAGTTCTCTGACAACGACAGTTATCAATCTAGTTTGAAGATGGCCCCTTTCAAAGCCTTGTTCGGAAGGAGTTGCTGGACCCCATTGTCGTGGGATGAAGTTGGAGACCGCCAGTTGTTTGGACCGGATTTGATTAAGGAGTCTAAACAAAAAGTGAAATTGATTCACGATAGGCTCAAGGTAGCCCAGTCCAGGCAGAAGAGCTACGCGGATTCTAAATGCAAGGAGACAGTTTACAAAGTCGGAGATCGAGTTTATCTTCGAGTATCTCCACTTCATGGAGTTAAGCGCTTTGGAGTTAAGGGAAAGTTAGCGCCACGTTTTGTGGGACCATACAAAGTTTTGGAACGTATGGGAGAAGTTGCCTACAAGTTGGAATTGCCCGAAGGATTGTCAGGAGTTCACGATGTGTTCCACATTTCCCAGTTGAAGAAGTGCCACACGGAGATGGCTGATATACCGCTGAGAGATACAGTGCCGCTGGAAGCCATTCAGTTGGATAGTGATTTGACCTATGAGGAGAAACCAGTCAAGATTCTCGAATATGCCAGCCCAGTAACCCGCAGCAAAGTTATCAAGTTTTGTAAAGTTCAGTGGAACCACCACACCGAGGATGAAGCCACCTAGGAGCGAGAAGAAGATTTGCTGAAGGATCACCCTCACCTATTTTCTAGCCAACCCAAATCTCGAGGGCGAGATTCATCTTAAGGGGGGTAGGTTTGTAACATCCAAAATTTTCAATTTGGAATGTTATACATCAGATAATCATTGTATATCATGTTTTATTGCTTTTGGCCTAATCCAGAAATTATATGCAACTCAAGGACCCACGGAGAGAGTTGGGGATTTTGTTATTTAGACTAGCAGATGTAGACGAGCAGATGTAGGGGAAAGTAGGTGTAACGGTCTACCCGATCGTAAGGTGCTAGCGCTTCTGAAAGACTATGTCTCGGTCATCCGTTTCTCAAACACCATGTAGTGCGAGAATCCCAACGGAGAAGATCGAGTCTTGTGGGGAAAAGTGCGCAAACCTCTGCAGAGTGTATAAACTAATCATGGTTAGCCATGTCCCCGGTCATGGACAACTTGAGTATCTAGTACTTGGATTATCATGTAAATCTCATCATGTTACTTTAATTAATTTTGTTGGGTTTTAATGATGATGCTTAATTGGGATTGAGAGGATGTCTATCTTCTCAATGTTTAACAACTACCATGATAGTTAAATAAAAATTCATTCCTTTGCAGTAGGGAAAAACTGGCTTTACGCAAAAATGTAACCATAGAGCTTTCCACCAGCCATATATGCATATAGTATAGCTTTATTCTTTCATTACTCTCTATGTGTTACATTGCCACCATATTTCATGTGCTGGCCCGTTTTCGGGCTGCAACGTTCATGTTGCAGACTTTTTAGACGACAAGTAAGGTGCCTTTAGTTCGTGGTTCTATACTCAGTGATGCCGTTTGAGTTGATGGACTCACTTATCCTCCAAGCCTTCCGTTGTTATCGTTATTAGATGGCCTTAAGCCATATTTATTGTAATAAGTTCTCTTTTGAGACATTCGATGTAATAAGTGTGTGATTGCTACTCTGTTACAAATCCTTCAAGTACTGTGCGTGTCAGCATTACTGATCCAGGGATGACACTAAAGCACAGAGATCAGACTGTTTGAGGTATGGTCGCTACATTGGTACTACCCCATCGTTTGCAGGATGTCTCATTTTGAGCATTTTACTGCCGTTATGCTGTCGGAATTGTCCTAGGAGTTCAAGAGATAGTATTTTCCTTGTACCATATTCTACATCCTTATGATGATGCTGAATCCATCCTTGTTTCCTTGGTTGGCTCTTCAGGATGTCGTCAGTTAACCGAAGTTCTGTTGCTCGTAGCTGGAACCACGGAGATGGTAGGGATGAGGATCCTCCCGACCATCCTTTGTTGGGAGAGTTCATGTTAGAGATGGAGAAGAACAAGCGAGAGTCTAACCGCTTGTTAGCACGTGTTGAGGAGAAGACCTCCCATCAGCACAAAGAGTCTGCGTCCATTCATGACTTCATTGGCCTGAAACCACCTACCTTCCATCATTCCATTGAGCCACTCGATGCCGATGACTGGCTCCGTAGTATCACTATCAATCTGCATTCTGCGAATGTAGCTGAAGGTGACAAGGTCACCTATGCTTCTTATCACCTGTAAGGTCCTGCTAGTCTTTGGTGGCAGAACTATGAGGCTATGCTTCCAGCTAGCCAGATACCCACCTGGAGAGATTTCACTGAGGCTTTTCGTGAGCATCACATTCCCCAGTCTCTCATTGACCGCAAGAGAGAAGAGTTCTGTAGTTTCACCCAGGATAAGATGGTTGTTGATGCTTATAGTAGAGAGTTTGAGAACCTCGCCCGCTATGCTACACAAGAGGTGTCCATGGACGCCAAGAAGCGGGCTAGGTTCCGAAAGGGTCTCAATCCCAAGTTGCGTCGTGATCTTCACTTGCATCATTGCAATACATTCCAGGCTCTTGTGAACAAGGCTATTAATGCAGAGACAGCTCAGCTTACTTATGAGGAGTCTCGTAAGCACACCCATGATTTGGTTTCTTCCTCCGGTTCTAGTTCTCAGAAGCGCCGGATCTGGGTTCCAAACTCCGCTCTTCCACCCGGTTGTTCACCGAGGCCATATTATGTGGTACCTTCCCTGGTTAAATTGTATGATCTACCCAGGCCTATTGGTAGACCGCTTGTCAATGCAGGTCCACGTCCTACTTCAGGGACTTGCTTCACATGTGGAGAGCCAGGATACTATGCACGTGACCGCTCTCAAGCTAACTATGCTCCACCCCAGCCCGAGGAGTCTGT
The DNA here is from genome assembly GCF_002162155.2 of Triticum dicoccoides. Classification (NCBI taxonomy): domain Eukaryota; kingdom Viridiplantae; phylum Streptophyta; class Magnoliopsida; order Poales; family Poaceae; genus Triticum; species Triticum dicoccoides. The sequence goes on along the minus strand of NC_041390.1, from coordinate 170,025,656 downwards.
TCTTCGTGGTAAGCCATCACACAAGATGATCAGTGTCAAGTTTGCTTCCTTCATTTATGAAAGCTATGCTAACTTGCACAACGTTTCATTTTGTGATATGCCATCTCCACTAGTCATTCAAACTCCTCGATGCAAATGGAAAACTTCTAGTGTAAGCCATGGTAATGAAATCCTTGTTGACAGACTTGTATTCCTTGCATCACTTATAGCCCTCAAGTCTACAGATATTAGCATCATCTTGGGTATGGACTGGATGAAAGCTCATTATGCCAAGATTGATTGTTACACAAGGTCTGTTCAGCTTACACACCCATCTGGCAAGATAGTCACTGTTTCCACCAGAGTTGCAAAGCGTCAGCTCTATTCTCTTAATGCCAACCCTCTTCCTGACCTTGAAGATATCCCGGTAGTCCGTGACTTTTCGGATGTCTTTCCTGAGGAACTTCCAGGTATTCCACCTGACAGAGATGTAGAGTTTGTCATAGATCTTATCCCAGGAACCGCCCCAATCTCTAGGAGACCTTACAAGATGGCACCCTTAGAACTAGCTGAGCTTAAGAAACAGCTTGATGAGTCCTTGCAAAAGGGTTTCATCCGTCCTAGTTCTTCTCCGTGGGCTTGCCCCATCCTCTTCGTCAATAAGAAGGATGGTACGGACCGAATGGTTGTAGATTATCGTCTCGTTAATTTGGTCACGATAAAGAACAAATATCCGCTCCCCAGGATCAACGACCTGTATGATCAGCTCGCTGGATACTCGATCTTTTCAAAGATGGATTCGAGGTTAGGCTACCACCAAATCAAGATCAGAAATGGGGACATTCCTAAGACGGCTTTTCTCACTTGTTATGGCCAGTACGAGTACATCGTCATGTCCTTTGGTCTAACCAACGCTCTAGCTACATTCTCTCGCTTGATGAACTCGATCTTCATGGAGTACTTAGATAAGTTCGTCATGGTTTACCTCGATGATATTCTTATTTACTCGAAGAACGAGGAAGAGCATGCCGAACATCTTAGACTTGGGTTAGAGAAACTCAGAGAGCACCGCCTTTATGCCAAGTTCTCCGAGTGCGAATTTTGGTTGCCAGAACTGACCTACCTGGGCCACGTGATATCTGGTAAGGGCATTGCTATCAATCCCGAGAGAGTTCAGGACGTTCTTGATTGAACTCCGCCTGAAACGGTTAAGCAAGTTAGGAGTTTCCTTGGCCTAGCCAATTATTATCGCCGCTTCATTGAGAACTTCTCCAAAGTGGCCAAACCTCTCACGGAACTTCTCAAGAAAGATAAAAAGTTTGAGTGGTCCCCATAGTGTGAGCACAGTTTTCAGGAACTGAAAAGACGCCTGACTTCTGCTCCCATACTTGTGTCACCGGATTTCACTAAGGACTTTGTTATCTATTGTGATGCCTCACGACAGGGACTAGGTTGCATTCTTATGCAAGATCGCCATGTGATTGCCTATGCATCTCGACAGTTGCATCCACATGAGGAGAATTATCCTACACATGATCTAGAGCTTGCAGCCGTAGTCTATGCACTTAAGAGCTGGCGACATTACCTTCTTGGTAAGTGTTGCAAGATTTACACTGATCACCAGAGTCTCAAGTATATCTTCACCCAACCAAATTTGAACCTTAGACAAAGACGTTGGTTGGAGTTGATCTAAGATTACGACTTAGGGATCACTTACACTCCCGGTAAGGCCAATGTCATGGCTGACGCACTAAGTCGTAAGTCCTATTGCAACAATCTCATGTTGCAGGAGGTCCAACCACTTCTCCACGAGGAATTCTGTAAGCTTAACCTTCACATTGCTCCTTGTGGATTCTTTTCTACCTTGGTGGCCAAACCTACTCTTGTGGATCATATCATAGAAGCCCAGAAGCATGATACGGGGATTACCCGGATCAAGAGAAACATTGCCAAGGGCATTGCTGGTAGTTTCTCTATAGATGATAGAGGTGTTGTTTTCTTCGGGAATCGCCTGGTGGTCCCCAAGAAGCAGCATTTTCGGCAACTAATCCTTAAGGAGGCCCATGAATCTCCTCTCACGATTCATCCCGGTAGTATTAAGATGTATCAGGACCTACGCTAGAGGTTCTGGTGGACTAGGATGAAGAGAGAAATTGCTCAATTCATTTCTAACTGTGACGTTTGTCGTCACATTAAGGCAGAGCATCAATGGCCTACTGGCACCCTTCAGCCATTAGCTATTCCTGAGTGGAAATGGGATAAAGTTGGTATGGACTTCATCACCGGCTTTCCCAGGACCAAGAGAGGGAATAATGCTATCTTTGTAGTCATTGATCGTCTTTCCAAAGTGGCTCACTTCCTACCTATTCGGGAGAGTATCGCTGCTAGTCAGCTCGCTGACTTAGATATTTATCGAGTAGTGTCACTTCATGGTGTTCCACTAGAGATCAATTCAGACCGTGGTAGTCTTTTCACTTCTCATTTCTGGGAGAGTTTCCAAACTGCCATGGGCACCCATCTTTCCTTCAGTACCTCTTTCCACCCTCAATCAAGTGTTCAGGTGGAAAGGGTCAACCAAATTCTCGAAGACATGCTTAGAGCTTGTGTTATCTCATTCGGTATGGATTGGGAGAAGTGTCTTCCCTTCGCTGAGTTGGCTTATAACAATAGGTACTAATCCAGCCTCAAGAAAGCTCCTTTTGAGGTTCTGTATGGACGAAGATGTCGAACACCTTTGAACTGGTCAGAAACCGATGAAAGACAATTCTTTGGACCGGATATGATCCAGGAGGTAGAAGAACAAGTTCGCGTCATTCGTGAGAATTTGAAACCAGCACAATCTCGTCAAGAGAGCCAGTATGACCGCCGTCATAAGGAAGTGGCTTATGAAGTTGGCGACAAGGCTTACCTTCGGGTTACTCCTTTGAAGGGTACCCATCGTTTCGGTATCAAGGGCAAGTTGGCTCCTCGTTACATTGGTCCTTTTCGCATTCTCGCTAAACGAGGAGAGGTTGCCTACCAGTTGGAACTACCCCCACATTTTTCTGAGTACATGATGTCTTCCACGTCTCTCAACTCAGGCATTGCTTCTCAGAGCCCATCCGCGGAGTGGACCATGAAACGCTCGATCTCCAGGAGAACCTCACATATCGAGAGTACCCTGTTTGCATCCTTGATCAAGCAGAGCGTGTCACTCGATGTCATAACATCAAGTTTATCAAGGTTCAGTGGTCTCATCATTCCGAGAGAGAAGCTACCTGGGAGCTAGAAGATCGTCTTTGACTTGAGTACCCCGCTTTCTTTCCGCCGACTCCTGAATCTCGGGACGAGATTCTTTCGAGTGGGGGCGAGTTGTCACATCCCTAGTTTTGGTATGACCTACGCTAGCCTTCTTGTGAGCATCATGTTTAAATTTCACTTAAATTTAAAATGGGGATTTGTGAAACCCTCAGAAATCATTTCTGGAAATAACCCAGATAAAAATAGCTCCAAAAAGGTCCAAGAAAATGTTCATGTTGCACTATGAAAATATTGGTCACAGGTAAAATTCAAACAAATATTTCCAGGAGCTCATAAATATTTATTTTGGCCATTTGGAATTAATGCAATACTTATTTACATTGGATATATATATTTTATATATGTCCAAAAATTCTAAATTTTGGTGAGGGGCTTTGGATTAATCCCGTAGGTCCATGCAAAATTTGACAAAAGTAAATAAAATGATTTAGTATTTTACTAAATCAGAACAAATGTCAGAAAAATAGAAAAGAAAACAAAAATAGAGAAAACCCACCTGCACTTACCTCCCTGTGCAGCCTGGCCTGGCCCAGTGGCCCAACAGGCCGGCCCAGTCGACTGGCAGCGCCAGTCGTCGTCCTCCCGGCGCCAGGAGGACGAGAGGCACGCGCTCGCCGCCCGCGCGCATGGGCGCCATGCAACCTGCCTGCCTGGTCTCTCCCTCGACGCCCTGGCTGTCCCGAATGTCGCCATGCGCTGCCCCGGACCTCTCTCACTCTCTCTCGTTCTCCCTCCTCCCCTGGATTCCTCTCTCTCGACCCGCCCAAGCACTGTCGTCGCTGCCGCTCGCCGTTGCCGTAGCCACCATCTCCCCCTCACCCTCTCTCCGTGTCCGCAAGCTCCGTGCCGCCGTCTACTACCTCTCCGTCGAGCCACGCAACGCGGGAAGCCCTGGAGAGCCGCCATCGCCGTCGTCTTCACCTCCGGCCGCCGTAGATCGTCATAGCCGCTCCGTCGTCTCTAGCACGTCCCCAACCACAACGAGCAGCCTGAAAGCCCGCTGTGAGTCCCACCGTCTTCTCCCCCTTCTCCCTGCCCTTCGATGCCCTCTAGCCCTTGGCTGCACGAGCCGAAGCTCACCTCCGCTCAAGCTCGTCGCCGGTGACATTCCGGCGACCCCCTGGTCACCCCACCATGCCAAACGGCCTTGTGAGCTCGCGTAGATGCCGTAGGAGACAAGAACCGGGCATTTCTCAACCCATAGCGTCGACCTCCTCCTCGGCCGAACTCCGGCCGCCACTGAGGTCGATACCGCCGTCGCCTCCGGCCACCCCACGGCCTCCCGCGTGTCCCACTGGATGCGCGCGAGCCTGGGCATCGCGTAGGTGGTCTCCGCCGCGCGTTTGGTCGCCGGAGGGCGATTCCCGTGCCCCTCCGCCGCGTTCGGCCTCGCCGGCGGCTAAACGCCGGTGGGTTGACTGGGTTTGACCCCCCCCCCCCAGTTGATCCAGATTTGACCCGTGTGGGTCAATGACATGTGGGGCCCGGACCTGCTAATTTTTAGTTTAGGATTAGTTTAACAACTAATTAACTCTGTTAGCTAACTGTGTCACTGACGTTTGGACCCCACACATCAGGTTTGACCTCGTCAACCATGGTTGACTCGCTGATGTCATGCCACTGTCATGCTGACGCAGTTATTCATTTCCTGGTATTAAAATAAATTAGGAAAATCCAGAAAATTAGCTAAACTTCAAAAATTCATAGAAATTCAACCGTAGCTCAGATTGAAATAATTTATATATGAAAAATTATCAGAAAAATGCAATCTATCTCTCTATACCATTTTCATGCATGACAAACCAACTTATACCTACTGTATAGGTGAAAACACATGAATGGTATTTATAAGAGTTCATTTTGGAGATGTATTTGAACCTTTGGTTCAAATGGACTTCAACCAAATGAATGCTAGTTGCATTAACTCAAACAACATCACATCTTCATGACATGTTCATGCATCATATTGTTGCATATTCTTGTGTACGGATTTTCGACACCGTTCCTTCTCGATAGGTCCTGCTCCGGAGACCGATCCAGAGTACCTGTCAGAGGAGTAGTGCCCCCCTGTTGATCTACCAGGCAAGCAAACCCCTTGTTCATTCCGATACAATCCTACTCTCTCGCTCCTGCTCTCATTTATTGCATTAGGATAATAACGATTCAACTGCTACTTTATGCTGCGGTAGTTGAACCCATTCCTCTGCATTACCTGTCATTGCCACAGTAAATAGTTAAAACCCACTAGCATGTGTAGGAGTTGATTGAGCGATGTTGTGTTCCTACCATGCATTTCCTGCTATTGCTTAGAGTATGTCAGGTATGATTCATTGGGAATGAATTGGAGTACAGTGCTATGTTCTGATGTTGAGAGTTAAGTGTGTGAACACGATTTGGTAAAGGTAGCGGTGAGAGGCCATGTAGGAGTACATGGTGGGTTGTCTCACTGGAACCGTCCCTAAGAACTGAGTTCTGTGTATAGTCAAAAAAAGAACTAAGTTATGTGTATGTTGTCCAATGACTAGATATTACCACACATTGGGTTCCGGTAACTCGACCCCTCTCGACTTATTAACCGACTTGGTCTCTGTCCAGGAGTGACAACTAGTTTCTGGTGTTTGTAGGCAGTGTTATTCTTCTAACAAGTGGCACCCGGTAGGGTGGGCTTGGGACAGACTAGGCACAGGTGGCACGGTGTACCAAGTGGCACCCCGATGGTGGGCTTGGGAACCCTGCTCACATCGTTTGGGGCCGTGAGCGAAACCTCAGCTGGATCTCCTTGCGGATGGAACCCGAATAGGCGATAAACTTGGACTAGAGTCTTACGTGGTTAGTCAGGTCGTGGCCGACACCCTCGCCAGGCTTCCGCTTGAAGGTTGCCGAGGTACATGACATGTACATGGCGGTAAGTGGCAAGAGCGTGTGTGAAGAAGTACACCCCTGCAGGGTTATCATGATCTATTCGAATAGCCGGGTCCGCGGTTATGGACTTCTTGGATGCTTATGTGGTACATAGACAACTTAAAGTGGATACTCTAAAATGCTCAAGACAAGTGTGAGTGCTATGGATGGCCTTCTCTTAGGGAGACGAGAATGAATCCATAGTAGTGTATTGTTGTGGTGATTAGTGGACTTGTGTGCGCTCTCTTACCTCAAAGAAGTTACTCGTAGTTGTAGAACAGGATAGCCACTGAGTCAAAGCTGGCTTGCTGCAACTAAACCCAACATTGTCTTCTTGATACTAATGCATATATGATAGGATCTGATGTAAGTCTTGCTGAGTACCTTTGTACTCACGTTAGCTTAATTTATGTTTTGCAGATGAGACAACTGTCTCACTAGTAGTTCCGCTTGGACTTCAACGGGTAGCTTGTTACCTCAGGTACGATCGTGTACCCTTGGGAGGGTCTTGCAGATAGTCAGGCTTCTCGGCCTTTTTATTTTGTAGTTGTCTGTACTCAGACATGTAATGCTTCCGTTGCTTGTATGCTCTCAGTGATGAGTCATGAGACCCCTGTTTGAACTAAATGCTATGTGGCTCTTTTGGGCCTTTATCTATATGAGTTTGTGTTATGTTCTGATGCCATGTTGTACAGCACATACTTGCATGTTATGCGTACATGTAACGTGTACTGCTATGTGTGGGATCCGACAACCTAGTTGTCTATCCTTGGTAGCCTCTCTTATGGGGAAATGTACTCTAGTGCTTCCACCGAGCCATGGTAGTCCGCTACAGCCCGTTTTACCGGAGTCCTGCTAGCCCAGCACTACTGCTCCGGAACACTTAGACTGGCCGGCATGTGATTCACTTTGTTCCTATGTCTGTCACTTTGGGGAAATGTCACGCGGTGACTTCCGGAGTCCTGCTAGCCTGCTACAGCCCGGATTCTCGGAGTCCTGTTAGCCCAGTTGCTACAGCCCGGATTCACACGCTAATGACCGACATGCTCGATGTTGTTTCATGTATGCCTGTTCCCGTAAGTTAGTGCCACTTTGGGTTCACGACTAGTCATGTCAGCCCGGGTTCTCTGTCATATGGATGCTAGCATCACTATAATATACGTGAGCCAAAAGGCGCAAACGGTCCCGGGCCAGGTAAGGCGACACCCGTGGGAATACCGTGCATGAGGTCGCAAAGTGATATGACGTGTTACATGCTAGATCGGTGTGACTTAGAGTCGGGGTCCTGACACACACTTCTCCCCCTATCTAGCTAGTAGTTGGGCCTATCGCACCACCTCCTAGCTCCATTCTCTCCGTCTATCCGTCTCACCGGGCCTTACTTGCCTCTAACAAATGGACGCACACCGACCAATCTCCCGCTATACATATAGCTAGCTAGGTCCTTACAACTCGTTTTTCCCCACGCGTCGATCGATCTACCTCATTAATTGTGTCTCTCCCTTCCTCCGACAAACAACAATTGATCTACCGATCTAGTTAGGTTTGCTTACCAAACACATGGTTCCCCTTCATCATCCATGGATGTGTCCCGACAGATCTATAACGCACAGGCACACACAGAAACACATCCCCACTCTTATTGATAATATTGCAGTTCCACCCTCAGTTTGTCTAGTATGCCTCTCCCACCATCTTCGAGAAGCAACTCCATCACCCATCCAGCACTCTACCCCTCTCCCACTCTCTCTCCCTCTCCTCTCTCTCTCTCTCTGTACCATCCTATTTCACATCCTTCAGTTATGTTTGGATGTCGACCTATCTCCCTCAAGACATAGCTGGGTCTCTCCTTCTCAACACATATATGAGTCGTTCTACCTCTATAGTTAGGCCTCTTCCTACCCCTCCCCCCTCCCCCTCGCACACACACACACACACACACCGATACATCGAGCACTCTAGTCATGTCTCCCTGCCACACACAAACTTGACATGTGCCCTATGACATTCCGGCAGCTAGGTCAGTCGCCCTATATCTTTGACTTTCACACACACAAAATTTTGATGGCTCTCTTCATCGATCTCGCACCCACCCACATGATCCTCTCTTCGACTCTATCGATATCTATGACCCTCCCTCTCTTCTCGTGGATCGCCCGACCATCTATATATGATATGGATAGACCTCCATTTCACGCACATTGCATGCAAAATTTTGTTTGAGATGTCATTGACACATATTCCCACAAATACATTAACGAAATCAACCTCCCCCCAAAAAAACAAAAAACACTCATGAACGCACAAGCCATTTGTCTAGGCTTGTATCTCTCACACACACCCACGTAGGTGCGGGAGGTGCACGAAGAGAAGAGGTGCACGCACGGTGCATGTACTCCCGTCTCTTTCCCAACTACACCTGCGTGGGTACACGGTGGAGCTCATTTCTGTATGAAAAGGCAGCCCACGTGGTAACTTGACACATGTACTGGTTGTCCACTAGATGGAGGGAGGATCGTCTAACACGGGTGAACAAACAAATTGCGACTTGATGCATTATGTCAAAAAAGAGGCAAACCATGTGGGGCCTACCTTAGAGGCAAGACTCTATACACTGGAGTACTTTTGATGTGTCCCGTCAACTCACAAAATGAGGAGAAGCTTGCTTAGTACGCCCGCTCCCTCGCCCACGCGCACGGTGGCTCGCAGGACGAGGAGAAAATTTTACTAGTACTCCCTCCATTTACTCCTCATCCCTACCTTGGTTAGAGAGATTATCATATTGTTTGGAATATATGTCCTTTAGTAGATTTCAATATGAACTACTAGTACATACTCCAAACACTGATGTATATAGACGTATTTTAGAGTGTAGATTCACTCATTTTGCTACGTATGTAGTCCATATTGAAATGGACATAATAGTATGTATTCTCCCTCGCCCCTCGCCACGTGTTGGACGTGCAGCAATTCATTCGGCCTGATATAGCCAGAGCGATATATACTGCAGTACCATTATTGCTCAACTTCCCGAAGAGGCGAAGAGGCAATCACAAGGTTAATAGTTTGGAGATGCCAATTGCAAGGTTTATAGGAGAACGAGTAGTAGGTGCCGTGTCATTTATAAATAAAGTTTTTTTTCTTCAATGGCACGTACGCAATATAAATAGGTTCATATGGAGAGAAAAAGAAACCGCTCCAGTATATACATAGGCAGGACGAGCCTACACGGTTGCTTGCTGGGGTTGCTCTCTTCAGTTTTCACACTCTCTCGCACAAAACCCAATGTGGCCACATCTCTAACATCCAGGCGGATCACGTTCGCTGGGGGAAGGGGTGGATGCTTAGTGTAGATACGATCGCCGTCGCTGGCAGCGAAAACCCACTGTCGGCACGTCCTGGTAAGGGGTCCCCGCCATTCTCTCTCACAAAGCCGGTGAGGTTGCCTTCGTCCATTGCTCACAGCCGCGGCATGGGTAGTTGCCTCCTCCCGCCTCCCTCCTCTAGGTTGAGCTACGTCCCGACATCCCTCAGGTACAATGCCCTTTACAGCCGGCATGCACCACTGCTCCAGCTGCACACATCACTCCATGTGGATATTTCTCTACTTCTTTGCCCCGCACATACCTCTACTGGCTTCTACGTACTGTATTTGTGATGAGTTTATGTCTCATCAACTAGTCCCAGTAATCTTAAATTGGACATACCACATTGTACTATCTCGCTGATAAATTATAGTACGTACTATACAAGTACTTCCTCCGTTCCTAAATATAAGTCTTTGTAGAGATTTCACCATGAACCACATACGGATGTATATAGATGCATTTTAAGTGTAGATTCATTCATTTTGTTCCGTATGTAGTCCACCTAGTGGAATCTCTACAAAGACTTATATTTAGGAATGGAGGGAGTACTATGTAAAGAGTTAGGTGTCGCACGGTGTCCAGAAAATATTGTGATAGTGTGAGGTGGGCCATGTAATCACCGAGCCTGCGTGTTTTCACTGCTCTTGCACTCCTCCGCCATAAGAATGGAGAAAATTGTAATCTAGTAGTACCTCCTTTCGCCGAAAGCGTGGGACATCCGGCAGTCCTACCACCTTAGTAATAATGACCAATGAGCCGTCAAATCACATTGACCCAGTAGTAAGTTGGACGGACGAAGCAACCATCACTCTTGAATCCACTTCTCCCTTCAACGCAGGCGCCAGTGAGAGGTCGCGTCCGCTCTGCCCGGGCATGAATGAGGCAATGATCGTTTCATGTTTGAAGCGCGGGCGGGCGATGGAGGGGATTTGGGTGGGCCAAGCTGGTCAAGAGCGGGCGTGGCAGTTGTCCGCCTGTCCCTATCGGACACCCGGAAATGAGAGGATGCACCGACTCTGGCGGCTAAAATCGTACACTACACACCATCTCTCTGTAAGATTAGGTCGATCCGTCGCTCTCCCTAACAGAGACATTCTGTTAAACACACACACACACACACACGCACACACAGGCTCATAGAATAGGAAAATCGTGCGAGTACGAAGCCACAGGAAGTGAGATACAAATGGAGTACATACAAGAAGAGAAGAGGTGATGAATATTCCATCAAACCTGGACTGAGGAGTAGTACTCCCTCTGTCTAGGTGTTAAGTCATCCTACGGAAATCAGATATTACAAAAATGTTTAGGCGTCGTCCATTAACTTCGCACCTCAATCCCCTCTTGGCCTTGTTGCTAGCGAGCGTTGTTACTTAGGGAGCATTTGGATCCTTATCAAGAACGGCTTATAGCATAGCCGGGCAAGGTTAGGCGTTTGTAACTGTTAAAATATGTTAGCTTTTGTGGGCCAGCTAGCTTGGCTGGGCTAGAAAAACCTTGTTAGCTCAGGAGAGCCAGATCGGCTCGCTTCCGATGGAAAACTTCGCGTAGTAGTAACATAGACTAGTAACATATGCATGTTGTACTAGTCCAAGTTACTCAGCACTATGACCGGCCTAAGCAATGTAACAAATTGCTCCTTACTCTGGCTTGTTATCTCCCTCGGAAACCCAACGCATGGAGCGCAACTACGCGTTGATCAGTCAAGAAATCAAAGTCGGTTTGCATGCGAGTTAATATGTGGCCCTGCATGGTAGCTAAACTGGCATCTCTTAGTTTTTTGGATTAATTGTTGCATTTAGAGATAGAAATCAGGGCTTTGATTAGAGGAATGACCGGTCAAGTTTCTCCTTCTCCTCCAATCTACTTGCACCTTGGTCCCGCTGCACCTTCTAACGTGACTTATTACACCTAGACGGAGGGAGTCGTACGAGATATAGTGGCACACTAACTTAGGTCGAATAGAAGTGCCCAAAATTGTGTGCATGTTATAATAAGGATTCACTTAAAATAGTACGTGAGCGAACAGAGGCATCAATTGGACAGTGTTCTCGAGCAGTAGCGATATGTGTGAGGTAAGATACACCGCTGGCGCATTTAATTTTTCTTATTAATTTGTTTGTTTCACCCTCTGACTGGTGGGACCCAACATACTACGTGGAGAGAGATAAGGTGACTAAGGCTGCATTATTTCTGCACCACTGTGGATAGTCTTACCACCAAAGCCACATGGCACGATTATGATTTAAATCCCAAAGACTCCCACACACACACACAAAACACGGCATGCTTGTCACATGAATGCAGGAATCTATAAAAGGTTATTTTCCTCTCGTTGAACATAACGGGAGGGTTGTGTAGCTGGTTAGCCTGTTCGCTCATAAAACTTGAGGTCTCGGGTTCGATAACTACACTTGAGCATAATTCGTGCCAGGAGGATTCTTTTAATGGTCAAAATGGATGGATATGGAGCTATATGATCTCGTAGTGACCGTATAATCACCTCATCACGTATAAGCTGCAGCCTCGGCGCTTGCTTTCTAGGGTTTGCACTCTTCACACTCTCTCCAGTATATATATACACGCTGGAGCCTTAGCGCTTGTAGTTGCTCTCTTCACACTCTCTCACCCTCTCCAGATCTAAACAAGACTTCCTTGGCCTCTCTCTCTCTCCCCTCACTGTTGGTCTGCTTGTAGTTGCTCTCTTCACACTCTCTCACCCTCTCCAGATCTAAACAAGACTTCGTTGGCCTCTCTCTCTCTCTCTCCCCTCACTGCTGGTCAAAGAGCCGGCAGGATCCATCTGCTGGGACGGGAAGGAGGCTTAATGTTGTCGCCGTCGACCAGGGAGGAGGGAATCCACTACCGACGCAGCTGTTCACTTTCACCCAGCGGCGGTGAGGGAGGGCCTCCGACCCCTTCTTCTTCGCCGCCGTACATACTTTGGGTCGAAAGGCCTCCGGTCGCCCACCGAACCACACCCCAAGAACCTTAAGGTATAATTTACTTATGCCACATGCATTGCTCTAGCTGCATGTGGGCTTTTTCCGCTTCTGCACTCGAATCTAGGTGTTGGATCAAACAGGAAAGTAGTGGGGAAAGTTGTATACCATGAATCTAGGACGTGGTTCAAAGAGGAAAGGAATGGGGGAAAGTAGTGGGAAAAGTTGTATAGCATGAATCTAGGACATGGTTCAAAAAGGAGAGGAAGGGGGGAAGTAGTGGGGAAAGTTGTATCGCATGAATCTAAGACGTGGTTCAAAGAGGACAGGAATGGGGGAAACTAGTGGGGAAATTTTTATAGCATAAATCTAGGGTGTGGTTCACAAAGGAAAGGAAGTGGGGAAAGTACTAGTATAGACTGGCTATCCAGCACCTACGTTGGTCGAAAAGGGAAAACAATGACAAACACGGTACGCACATCTGTAACGAAGTGATCTTTTGTTTTGGGGGACAAGGCTATAGAGTTTGAGCAGGACTAGATTTGTTGCGCTCACATAGGGACAGGTGTCTAAAGATAACATAACTGGGACCAACACAAATATGCTCCTTGGTTGTTTGTTCTTTGTTGCAGCAGACTATGCATCACCCCAGTACATCGGTAGATGCACATGGTGCTAGTGCGTCCACTGTCCCGTGCAACTCTTTAGCTGTTGTTAATCTAAGGCCCTGTTTGGTTAAAAACTCCCTAGGCCCTACCTACTTGGTTCCAGGGACTAAACATGGACTAGAGGTTATTAAATGACATGCTAAAAGATCATGTTACCCCTAGTAATGAAGTAATAGAGACAAGGTGCGATGCGTGGCAGGGGCAACTGTTGGAAAAAGTACCAAAAAGACTCTCCCTCGGGGTCTTCTTTCTTTAGTCCCAAATGCCCACTTTTAGTCCCTAAAAGCCCCTCGTGTTTGGTTTAGATGGGACTGACACGCAGTTTTTTTAGTACCTCCACCAAAATGTCCCTGTAAACAAGCACCCTCTAATAATGCCGCTGGAAAATTGATGCAATGCCATAGTTAAAAGCAAATTATATGTTTAACGAATTTTATTGTTAATATAATATCTTTGTTAATATTAATAAATGCCACCGTTTCAGAAATGCTACTGTCTTGCTTTCTTTCCCATTTAGGTAAGGTAGATGCTTATTTTTGTTGGCTTCTGTGTCATCCACCGTTATTGACCACAAGTTGTTTCCTTTGCACCTCTGTGTAAACAGGGTTATCTACTTCACCTCGTTGCCATTGCGACCTTTTGTTGCACTGCACAAAACACTTTTGTTTTAACAGTGTTTTGTGCAGTTCAACCAAAATGTCACACCGACAACGTTGGTTTATTGCTTGATCTTAGTGGAACTGCATAAGAGGAGATCTTACTTCCTATCCGTGTTGGCAAATTTGGTTCAGATCTTCTTCTTGTGAGTTGTTTGAATTCCGCGTCATCAGAGGTCAGTACTAGCCTTCTTTCACATGATTCTGCAGTGTGCTTTCATATGTTGTGCTACTTGTACGGTAATGTTGCTTGATTTTAGTGAACTGCACAAATGGAGACAAGACTTCCAATCCATATGTGCATCGCAATATCCCATTGAGGTAAGATAAGGATATTTCACAATTGTTGGCCTGCATTTTTCCACTTTCATCATAAAATTAATGTCATTGTTTAGTGCTATACTTGTGCAACCTAATTTACATGCCAAATCTTACATTGAAGGCGAAGCTTGTCTGTTATTGAACCAAGTGATGAAGGGGAAGAAAAAGCGGAAGAAAAACAAAAATCAACTCCTGGTGTTGTAGTGAAGCACAGGAACTGTGATGACACAAGTAATGATATAGTTTTGCATCTTAAGTTATTGCTATGGCTAGAATGATCAATTGTTTTGCCACTGATTTGATGCCACTCTTAATGTAATACGTAATTATCTCTACTTGTGCAAACATGGATCTTCTTTGAAGATACCATATATTTTAGTGGAGCTGCACAAGAAGATGTTGGAAACATTAATCTAATCAAGGAGTATATAGTAAGCATGGCCACCACAGTAGATAGCAACAGATGGTTCTGGAGAAGTGCTTCATCTGTATGCTCTACACAATAAGCCTCCTGACAAAGGTTGGTACTCGCCCACTGATTTCATCGATATGATTGAGCTTTGTCATCTCTATTGGTGTTGTGCTACTGTTTGGATACTGTCATCAAAAAGTGGTATTGTCCTTGAGAAGTGCTTCATCTGTGATGTTTTAAATATTTCCTTTCCTTTTTTTCGAGCAAACAGGGATGCTAGCATTTAGTTATCCTCTTGTCTTTGCACAATAGGATCATCCTCCTCTGAAGAAGAATACGGAGTACATGAAGTGACTAGTTCCGATTATGCTAGGATGAAGAAGCCATGTCTATCTTCTCATCAGAAGGAGCAGTTGAAGGATGGTTACATTACCCCCCACAAGACCAAACTAACTTCAGCTTGGAAGGACTGACAAATCTCCATTTTCTTGCTGTGATGCGCGAGTACAATGTTGTTCCAGGATTCTTTTTGGTGAGTTCCATTTTTCGAAAAGTGTGCTCCACATGGACCATGTCGGTGCCTGTTTAAACTGTCAATTCATAGTACAGTTTGCTTTATACTAATCACTTTTTTGTATTTGTGCAAATAGGGTGCTCAGCTTGATTTCAATGGGAACTGCACAAAATGTTCATGAATACATCGAATCATTCATTTCCACCACAAGAAAGGAGGTGCCGATAAATTCAAGGTGTTCCAACATATAAGGCCGAAATCATACAAGCTACGCGCGAATTTGGTTGATTTTGGTGGAACTGCACAAAAAGAACAACTGGTTTATTTAGCAGGAGGTGCCATGTCAATGTCCGAACTGATGGCAAACCCTACCCATTCCAGAATTGTAGGCATTTGATATTTTGGAGTGGGAAAACCTTGTCAAATTTTTCTCATTGATTTTAGCAAGAAGACATGCGTTTGATATTTTCGAATGGGACGCCCTTTGCTGTCAGCAGCGTCAATCCAGTTTTTTCTTTATTCTTTAGTTGTGAAGTAAATATGGGCTCTGGCATGTGAATCACTGAGATGCATAATCATCGATTGTTTTGAATTTTCTCTATGAATTGACAGGCCTGTCTGTTTGATTGCAATGTACAGGTACGCAAAAAAGCTTCTCAAACTCTTTGTACTCCTTTTGTTCCTTTTTACTTTGCACATTGTGAAAGTGCATACTTTTTTCTATAAGATTGGTCAAAGTAGAGATACTTTGACTGCAGACAAAACTTGTATGCAGACTAGAAAGGGCCGGAGGGAGTACATGTGAAACTGCTGCAAACGAGGTGATCACTATGGGAATAATGCTAGTAAGTATTGTTTTGCATGTTCATCCAATGCCAGTGATACAATAATTCAAACTAATCGAAATAAATTCATTCATACACGGTCGGATTTCATATAAACATGCCGGATTTCATTACATTTCATACATTCTTCAAATAAAAAGGGGTGCGCTGGAGGTTTAATTAATTAACCGAAGCTACCCACCTATGTCCTGCTGAGCCGAACAGAAGCTTCAGTGACTTAACTGCAGGTGCAGTTGCGTAACTGACAGGTGGCCCAGATGCCTGTTGGGCCCACGTGTCAGTCAGCCAACTGCACCAGCAGTTAAGTAGAAGCAGGGTCCTTCTCCAAAATAGCTCTCCGACTCCACGTCGCCGCCAAGAAGCTAACCGGCCGTCAGTGGTCAACCCGCCTAGCTTGGCTTCAACTGAGGGTAGCAGCGGTGGCCTTACTTGGACCCGAGCGGCGGTGACCTACCGTGTTCTACTCTTCCTTGTTTTCTATGTGGCGTGGCCTCGCTGGCAGTGGGGTGGGGCCTCGGCAGAGCCGGCGATGTCCTCTATCTCATTGTCGGCGGGCGGCACCTCGTCGGAGCAGGGGAAATCCTCCCCCTCGTTGTCGGCAGGGTGGGGCCTCGGCAGAGCCGGTAGTGTCCTCTACCTTGTTCTTGGCGCCGCGGGGCCTCGGCGGAGCAGGGCCTCGTCGACGCCAGCGGAGCGGGGACTTGTCAGAGCCGACATTGTTCTCTGCCTCGTCCTCGGTCTCGCCAAACAGCGCCTCACCTGCTTCATCGCCCTCTTTGTAGGCGGCCGGATCCTCCACCACCCACATGTGGTACCTCCAGCGCACGAGGCGGGCCCCGCGGGCGGAGCGGTATGAGTCAAGCAGCGCCTCCTGCTCCGCCCGCTCCACGGCGATCTGCTCCTCCGCCAGCAGGTGCTCCTAGAGGAGATGGTGGTTGTAGGCGGCGTCGACCTGCACCTCCCGAAACTGCTCCTCACGCTTTTGCCTCATCGTGTCCATATATTGGGCACGGGCCCCGCTGATTGTGGCACCCCGGCTCAGAGAAACCGGAACGCCCCGTATTCCAGCCCAGAGATCAAGGAGAAGTCTCTGGAATACGGCACTGCTTGACATAGAACAAATCAGCTCTTATTACAAAAATAATAATTACACAGGTCTGATGTTACAATGATCACATCAGCATGGCGGCACTATGCCTGCGATACTACTCTTGCTCTATGCTAGCAGCGGAACAACTCGTTGCAGCGGAAAACTTCTAGCAGCGGAACAACAACGGAGGTGGTGAACTCCACTCCGCAGGGACTCTGGCTGGGACACGATCTAGCTCGCATGAACAGACACCTCAACAAACAATTAAGCAATCACTACATCACCCGCAATCTAGCATGACATGCCAGGTCAGTACATTGAATGTACTTGCAAGCTCACAACAACCAAAAACATCAAGGCAAGACAACAACATAGCATTAAGTAGATTAATTAAATTAACAGCTACCATGAAGCAACTACTAAGCATGGTATGAAACTGATACAATACTGATAAATAACCATCTCAGATCTCCATAACCATCTCTCTCTTGGCTAACCGGCCAAGCAATATACCATCTCGATCACCTCATGATCAAAACCAAACGGTGATCTTTCCGGCGATCACTACCATGACCAACACTTGGTCTCCAACATCATTATCAAACTCCTGCCAAACTGTTACTGCTCACAATATATCATCATATAAGTCACCTATAAGTCATTCCGTCATGAGGGTGTTGATTGAACGGTGGGACCTAGTACGGACGCAACAATCGATAGATCAAATACACTCTGCAGAGGTAGCGCACTGTACCTACACCAAAGAACCCATGGCCTCGCTCTCCCATTCGGGTGGACCAACGGTGTTCTGACAAAACTGATCTACTGCCATGACACTCTCCCAGCCACTCCGACTCACTCCCCACTAGGCTAGTCCTGGGTGGCCCCTTGTCTACCAAAGACACCAACGGCCATCGTCGTGGCCAAAACAATAAATGGTCCCACACAGGGACAACCCGGGTACACAACAACAACGGGCACACAAGGTTATGTCTGCTTACCAGGCCAGGGTACGCACGCCAATAACCTTCCCTAGTTGGAGGCACCGGCGAGAGGCACGACAATAGACCGCATTAAAGCCTTCCCAAAAAAAGGCAAATGTGGTTGCACTGGAGAAAACCCGGTTCGGTGGCACCTGACCAATTTAATGACGGAATTTATCCCCAAAAATATAACTGTGGTAATTGATACTCCGATATCAACTATCAAACTATAATCCAAATCATAGCAATATCCAACAAATAATTCAAGCATAATATCATCATCTCAAAATACTCCAAGAGTAGCACAACACTACTATCATGATGGACCCGAAAACAATAATCCTATTACTCCAATAAGAAGAGTAAAGCTATTCGGCTAAGATCCACATGTAAACATCATTTCCGAAAATAATACTCCAAGCAACAGAACATCAACTAGCATCAAGAAAATAATCATACTAACCACTAATAATCCAAAGGCAGCATGATATCCAAAGTAATACTCCAAAATATATTAACAGATACCATCATGGAAATAACCATAATGCCAACCACTAATACTCCAATGACAACATGGTACTCATCAACTGCAAGCATAACTCCTAGTAATCCAAACAATAGCATGGCAACAACAAGATCAACCTCATACTCCGGAAAAAAAAAGGCCATGCGCAAAGTCATGTAGCTAAAGCAATATTTTAAACAAGTTCGAATAGATTTAACCATGTCACTGCATTACAGTGATGCAAATGGAGGGTGTGGCTTGCCTGGGGTGGAAGAAATCACCGAGACAAAGTGAGAAAAACTCGCGGAAAGGATCGCCGGAAAACGTACTCTCTCGGAGGGGGCTGAATAAGGGCATGGGCAAAATGGTCATTTTAAGAATGTAAAAACATGGTGAAAGATGGTTCCATCAAAACAGGCTCGACAAAATGAAGAAGTGGGCTTTGGATTCACCTCATTTGGATTTGTGGTTAAAAAGATATAAGGTTTTTTTCTGCCATGGACCTATTTGTAAAGAAATCATCACAAACAGGCCCTCGATTGGAAAAACAGAAAGCGCATACTCAGGAAATACGTTTTCTAGACAGAAAGCGTATTCTCGCTCGAAGAAGAAACAGGATGCGCTTTTGATAAGTGAGGGCGTACTCCTTGGAGTACGTCTCCACTTATCCAGCGTGGCGGTGGCGGGGCCCAGCTTTGAGCATCTGACAGAGGGGGCCCGCGCGCAGGGGGAGGGGCCTCACGAGTCGTGTTCCTCCCTGTTCTGGCCCGACCGAAGCAGAGGAGGAGAAAAGGCAGGGGCGCTGCCGGCGTCGGCCCTGGCAACTCCGACTTCCTCTGGCCAAACGGAGGCTACCGACGGGCGCGGCATGGCCTGCCACATCCATCTCCGCGTAGAGGAGACACCGGAGAGGAGCAGCGCGACCACGGCGAAGGGGATAACAGAGGCTGCTCTGACGGCCATTTTCTTGGGAGCGAGCCATTCCGGCGACAAGGAGGCGAGGTGGAGGGCTGGGGAGGTTCGCCGGAGGGTGGGTGAAGCTCTGGTGGTAGAACGGAGGAGGGAGGGATCTCGGCATGACCGAATTTAGCCAGAGGGCCGAGGCGACCATGGCGGTAATGGAGGGGCAAGAGGGGCTCCGGGGCTCGGGGAAGTGGATGGGGAGGGGCAGAGGAGTGAGGCGAGGCTGATTTTGTGCTCGAAGGGCTCGGGGAGGGCCATTTATAGGCAGGAGCAGGAGGTTCCGCGATGTCGTCGCCGCAGACACGCGGCCGGCACCACGGACGCGTGTGCACACGCATGAGCTCGGAGGGAGGCGACGAGGTAGGTGCAGTGGAGGGCTCACGGGGCAGAGGAGGCCAAGGGAGCCGCAGGGAGGATGACGACAGTGACGAGCAGAGCCAAAGGAGCACTGTGCTCCCATGGGCGTTCGGCGGCGAGGGTCGATGAGGAAGCGGACGGAGGGGGAGAGGGGTCCAGCTGATCGGCGATGACGCGGGCCAGCTGCTGGACACGCTCACGTGCGCGAAACTGATGAGAGGAAGAGGGGCCGAAGCACAAACAGCCACAGGACGCGGCCACTGCACACAGAGCGTGTCCATAGCAATGCCATTAACGCGGTCACCGCGTGCACTGGCATGTAGCGGGGGAGAGGGGCTTGACCATGTTGTCTAGTAGGTAGTTCATCCAGGGTAGGTCTCAACTACAGTGGTAGTTCAGTTAAAAGTGTTCTGGTTAAACAGTGAGAACCCTCTGAAGTTTACTGCAGTAAACTTGGGTGAGCACTAGTGATCAACGAGAAGGGTTTTGGATCCAATGGAGTTGTCTGCGAGGTTGAGGTAAAGAAGGACTTTCATCCTGGTAACTTGGAGAAGAATTGGATCAAGATAAATCATAGTTGCTTTGCAACTGACCAAAATGGTCCAGAAATGAGATTTGGATGATGCACTCAAATGGTGTGGCCACTTGAGCTCAAGTTTGGCAAGGCTTAATGATTTGATCATATAAAGATTCTGTATAAGTTTCATACCAATTGGATTCACCAATATGGTACTTGCTTCACAAACATCCTTGTTGACCAGAAACTTGCAAAAATTCTAGAGGAAAAATGGCTTGATGAAAAATGCCCAAAATGGGTTGAGGTTGGTTATATGAATAATAGAAGGCCTAGAAAAATTGGCAACCATAATGGAGCAAGATAAAATATACTTGCTTCACAAACTGGAATTTTGGGCAGAATCAAAGAATTGAAAGTGAGCTCACATGAAGGTATGACATGAGCTCTACTTTGGTGGAGGGATATGATATGATGATATGAGGGACCATCCAAAATGGAAACTCATTTGGATATGCCTAGCTTGTACTTCCTTCACAACTACTTCCCTTAGACAGGAACTTTGGAAAATCATAATTAAATCATTACTAGGCAAATGAGGTCGCACTTTGGCATGTGGCAATGATATGCGCAGGAAAAGGTGTCCAAGGAGTTTGAGGTCAAGTGGGAAAAGGAAAATAGCACTTGCTTCACATTCGGCCATTCAGGACAGAATAGGAAATGCATTAATTGAGCATGATGAGGAACATGGCAAATGAAATATTTTGCCATATTGAGAATGATGAGCCACTTGGGAGGGAAAAAGAGGATGTTTTCCCAGGTGGCAAGGCCACAGAATCACTCCAAAAGAAAAACAGAGCAAAAACCAATAAATCAAAAAGAAAAAGAAAAGGGCCAAAATCTAGGCTGTTACAACTCTTACCCCCTTAAAGAAATCTTGTCCTCGAGATTTAGTTGCTCTGGGAATAAGTATGACTTGAGGATACCGTTTCCAACTTGGGCACCCTTTTTCCTTTATTTATTGTTTCCCCCAAGAATTTCAGATGATCAACTTACCTTTCTCTGGGGTGGCTTTTCCCAAATTTTGATGGGTCTTTGCTCATATACCAAATCCCTTTGCTGACGTTGATTTTCTCATATCTGCGGTGATGTCCGATGGATCTGATCATAAATTTCTTTTTGGTCATGAAAACCTTTTTATTTCTGTCATGGGGTTGCTGCAAGCCATCTAGGTTCAATAAATGCTTAGAATTAATCATGGCCATCTTCTGACGAGATCTGACTGCACTGATTTATCTTGATTTATTTCCTTTGGCTCGAGCATGTGGCATATACCAGAGATTTGACTGCCTTCTATCATGAGCAATATAAATAGTGTATGGAGTTATAGTTATGTCATACCCTAAACATTTACATTTGGAGACTTTGCCCGACAGGGGTTGACGGACAAATGCTTTTCTTGACAGACTGACCGGGTACTTGATTTCGTCGGTGAGTACATCGAGTCGGAGCTGATTATTCGGCTTTTGACTTTCTCATTTTATCGGTATATCCATTTTTCGAAATACGCGGTGATATGGTTTAACATTGCCGCTGAGGTCACACTGTTGAGGTTACAAAGGAATCTTGGATCTGACAGAACAGACTTGGATATTCCACACTAACCATGTCAAGCGGGTCAGCGGGATATGAAAATCCTTGTAAATAGAGTAGGCCGCTGAAGATGTATGTCTTTGTGGATCCATATGGAATTATGGCCTCCAACAGACTTGGGATATCCGAACCCTGATGGTCGTACAAAATCATCATACCTTTGTTGTCAATCTCACCCTTTAACGGTCATGATTTTCTTTGTCAGGATACCTTACTGAAATAACTTGGCCACACATGTCCTTGATTCTTCGTATGACCATGACTATGGCTAGTGCAATATTGTTGGCATTATTCCTTCTGTTTATTTTCTGACCTGTGTTCTCAGATATATGACATATACTCGGGGTTTGTAGCTGTACCGATGTCGGTGTCAAAACCGGAGGATCTCGGGTAGGGGGTCCCGGACTGTGCATCTAAGGCGGATGGTAACAGGAGGCAGGGGACACGATGTTTACCCAAGTTCGGGCCCTCTTGATGGAGGTAATACCCTACGTCCTTCTTGATTGTTCTTGATGATATGAGTATTACAAGAGTCAATCTACCACGAGATCAAAGAGGCTAAACCCTAGAAGCTAGCCTATGGTATGATTGTCTGTTGTCCTACGGACTAAAACCCTCTGGTTTATATAGACACCATAGGGGGCTAGGGTTACACAAGGTCGGTTACAAAGGAGGGCATATACATATCCGTATTTCCTAGATTGCCTTCCACGCTAAGTAGAGTCCCATCCGGACACGGGACGAAGTCTTCAATCTCGTATCTTCATAGTCCAGCAGTCCGGCCAAAGGATATAGTACGGCTGTCCGGAGACCCCCAAATCCAGGACTCCCTCAGTAGCCCCTGAACCAGGTTTCAATTACGATGAGTCCGGCGCGCAGTGTTGTCTTCGGCATTGCAAGGCGGGTTCCTCCTTCGAATACACCATGGAAGAGTTTGAATACAAGGACAGTGTCCGACCCTGCAAAATAAGTTCCACATACCACTGTAGACAGAATAATATTTCCACAAATCTAATCTGCTGACACGTTTTGACAACATAACATCACGCCACGGCCCATTCATTATTCGAACCATTTTTATTAACCAGCTCCACACATAACGCGAGGCGGTTTCCTTGAAACGTCTTGTCAAAGCAGAGATCGTGTTCCCCTTATCACGGGATTCTCATCAATACAAACATGGGTAACCCAACCGTGCCTGTTGGTATGACTCCTAGATCTTAGGTAAGTCTCAAACGGCCATGAGGAGGATGCCTGATATTCAACCTCTTTATAAAGGGGACAAGGCTTTTTCTTTTTTCCCTCCCGCGCTCAATCAAATCCTTCCCCCGCCTCAAGTTCTAACACACAAAGCTCAGGTCAAGTGCTTCAGACCTTCAACTATGTCCGGATCCAACCTTCAAGGTCGGTGGATGCCTTCCTCCGTCACAGAGGAGGACAACAAGAAGTTGAGAGAAGCCAGATATCTGACCGCCGAAATTTTGCATAGGCTGCCCGCCCGAGGGCAGGTCGTCCCTACTCCTGAACCCAACGAGAGCATTGTGTTCATCTCCCACTTCCTCCGAGGACTAGGCCTCGCTCTGGATCCCTTTGTTAGGGGTCTTATGTTCTATTACGGGCTAGATTTGCACGATCTGTCCCCGGATTCCCTTCTTCACATCTCGTCATTTATCGTCGTATGTGAGGCCTTCCTCCGCATTACACCTCACTTCGGCATGTGGCTCAAGACCTTCGATGTGAAGTCGAAGATGATCGAGGGCCAGCACACAGCGTGCGGAGGTGCTTTGATAAGCAAAATTGCTGAAGCTCCATGGCCAGAGGGTTCCTTCCTAGAGGTGTCCGTATTGTGGCAGCGGGAGTGGTTTTACATCGCAGCTCCCCGAAGTGCCAAGTGGGTAGCCGCCCCTACCTTTCGCTCGGGCCCACCACAATTGATGTCATAGATCAGCAGGGGGCTGAGCTGGGGTCCATCCAAGGACGTGCCAATACTGAAGAGCCATATCCAAAATCTCTTCGAGGGAGATTTCAGTCTGGTTATGGTAATGCAAGTTATGTTGGTTTGTCGAGTCCAACCTTGCAAACGTCGGCCCCTCCGCATGTGGGAATTCAACCCGGAAGGACCGCGTGCTATTCATCATTTCCTCGACATGACGCATGAAGATATGTACAAATCGATCTTCGGACCCCAAATAGAGTGTCCCGACACCACCGAGGACGTGGGCCTGAGCTGCAATCACCCCGCTGCCCAACTAAGTAATCCCATGCCGAACCTGCTGTCCTTTTATTTATCATGACATCATTCTAAAGAGTTGCCTTTTGACCAGGACTGGATAACAAAGGCGATGATGATCAGGTGTTCGCCCCCCCTTCCTGAGGGCTTGGACAATCCGGTACTGGACAAGATGCTTGAGTTGGCGCCTTATCCAGTGTCCTCAAAGGAAGATGATGGGGGGAATAAAGAGGGCAAAAGCGGGCCTCACTCGCTACTTATTCCAGCCGGGGGAATGAGCACCTCCGCGGGGGAGGACAATCAAAGGGAAGAATCTGACATTCTCTCTCCCCGGGGAAGGAATAGGACTACCTCTGAAGATCCGGAAACCAAGGTTTCCAAACAGGAGAAGAAATCTTCATCAGAGGGTCCTGCCTCGGAGGGTATTCTTGCCGCACAATGTCCGTGCGGGGATCAGCCCTCTATCGAGTTGTAAGTAATCGAAAAGTACTTAATAGTGAAAACATCCTACCCTACATCCGAAGACAATAATCGATGCTTATAAATTGTAGTCCGGATCGCAGCCCTTCTCGACAGAGCTCATCTTCGGGGGATCTTCTTCCAGAGATGACGGAGAGCGAAACGCCTCCCCCGGACACCCTGGCTCAAGAAGCAGGTGACCTTTAACTGTCGTCATGAAGGGTATCTCTGGATCCACTAGGGCCAAAGGATAACCCTTTGGCTACCCGGAATCCCCAGTATCCGGCTCCTAAAGAGAGTGACAGCAAGGGTCCCACTAGTAGAAAAAGGGCCTTTAGTCGAAAAGTACTTAATAGTGAAAACATCCTACCTTACATCCGAAGACAATAATCGATGCTTATAAATTGTAGTCCGGATCGCAGCCCTTCTCGACAGAGCTCATCTTCAGGGGATCTTCTTCCAGAGATGATGGAGAGCAAAACGCCTCCCCCGGACACCCTGGCTCAAGAAGCAGGTGACCTTTAAGTGTCGTCATGAAGGGTATCTCTGGATCCACTAGGGCCAAAGGATAACCCTTTGGCTACCCGGAATCCCCAGTATCCGGCTCCTAAAGAGAGCGACAGCAAGGGTCCCACTAGTAGAAAAAGGGCCTTTAGTCCCGGTTCATAAGGGCCTTTAGTCCTGGTTATGAAACCGGGACTAAAATGTCGGTACTAATGCCTCTCCATTTAGTCCCGGTTCAATCCAGAACCGGGACTAAAGGGCGCGGCCACGTGGAGCTCCACCTTTAGTCCCGGTTGGTAACACCAACCGGGACTAAAGGAAATTTTATGATTTTTTCTTTTGAAAATTTTTTTGAATTTTTTTTTATTTTCAAATTTCTGAATTTAATCTCTAGTCTGTAATCACCACCCCTCATCACTTCTCAATTTATCCTCTAATCACCCCTCATCACTCCAAATCATCTAACTTCCCGAACGGTCACCCATCCTCCCACTCCCCCAGTCTGAGCACACTTAACTTCCGGGTTCTATTCTCCCTCGTTCCAAGTCTGCACTTGTTGTTTTCCTGACAATACTAAGATGTCAATCCTATTAACCTTCAGGAATTTTGCTTGAGCATGAAGTGACACATTTCATAGTTTTATTTTGAAACTATTGTTTTAAAAAACAATAATTATTTAGTAACACTAATATTTCTTGAATAATTAGTTTGACCATAGTTTGACCACAGTTTGACCAGATTTAACCAAAATTGAAATAACTGAAATAATTATTTAGTAACACTAATATTCTAGAATAATTAGTTTGACCATTGTTTGACCACAGTTTGCCCACTGTTTGAATTTTTTTCAATTTTTTTCACTCTAGATCTTAAAAGCCCCATAACTTTTTTCTATTAGGTTTTTGAGGATTTTGAAAATGTTTAACGGGGTTCCCACTGTTAAATTTGGATGTAACTTTTCGAGTAGATGATTTTTCATATAAAAAACTTTTTCATCCGAGTTAGTATGCAAAAGTTATGCCCATTTTTACAAATTTCAGAGAGATTTTGCAAATAAAGTCAAAATTCACATTTGCAAATTTTCCCAACAACTAGACAACATATCACATGGGAAACTTATTTTCTTTTATTTTTTTGACATTTCCATCATTTTCTTTTATTTTTTTTAAACTGAAAAGGCAATCCACGGGGGGGGGGGGTATAGTTTGAAAATGGTACCGGTTCGTGGCACGAACCGGGACTAAAGGTCTCATCCCCATTAGTCCCGGTTCGTGCCTCAAACCGGAACTAAAGGTCTAATCTTTAGTCCCGGTTTGTGGCACGAACCGGGACCAATGGTTGTGGGCCATGAGCGAGGCCCATTGGTCCCGGTTCATCCCACCAACCAGGACCAAAAGGTCTAGATGAACCGGGACCAATGGCCCACGTGGCCCGGCCGACCCCCTGGGCTCACGAACCAGGACCAATGCCCCCATTTGTCCCGGTTCTGGACTGAACCACTAATGGGGTTATCCGGCCTGGACCAAAGCCCCCTTTTCTACTAGTGTCCGTACAGTGTGTGGTCAGACATGCTGAAGGATCTTCTGGGGCAAGCTGCCGTCTTGGAAGCACATCGTACGCTAATGGGTACGGTAATTCAA
Organism: Triticum dicoccoides; assembly: GCF_002162155.2. Lineage (NCBI taxonomy): Eukaryota > Viridiplantae > Streptophyta > Magnoliopsida > Poales > Poaceae > Triticum > Triticum dicoccoides. The sequence continues at coordinate 169,998,852 of NC_041390.1, read as the reverse complement.
AGGATTTCATCCGCTGAAAGCGGTTTGCATGAAGCCTTTATGAGTCTGCAGAAAGGCTTCGAGGTATATGAAATAATGTGTGTTTTTAATAGTACTGCATACGTTAGGTATGGCCTATGCAGATAGTAGCCCCTCAGACTCTGGTTGTCATCGAAAACGGCAGCAAACAGAGGATCATAGTCCCAGGTAATAACCAGACCGCCTTTATGTGCAGGTGGCTGAAGCTCCGGTGGCTAGCCAGACTGATGGGTTTGCCGAGCTAAAGCGGCAACTGGATGCGGCAGATGCCGACATCGTGCTTGTCAACAAGCGGCTTGACGAGGCACAGTGTGAGTGATTTTTCTTGTGATCATCACATAATAAGAGTAGCATGATGCCAGTATCTTTAATATGTTGTGACTGCAGATGGGGCTGCCACCGTGGAGACCCTTCGGGCGGAGCTTGCCCGAGCCAAGGAGTAGCAATGCAGCCGCTCTAAAGGCGGTCGAATAGTTAAGGGACGAACAGGCCGCGCATTGCGAGAGCAAGGAAAAATAGCCAAGATGGCTGTAGAGTTAAAAGATGCTGCTGACTGTTACCAGCTTCTTCAAGAAGAAAACCGGGCGAAGGCACGGACCTGGAGAAGGCCCGGGTGGCTGCCAAGGATGCCCGCTCCAAAATTAGAGCGACGAAGGAGGAGATGAATCAGGCTGCCGATATTGTGTCTGGGAAGCCCTTCTTGTTGAGGACTAAGTTCAGAGATCCGAAGTATGCTCCTCTGGACCGGCTGTGGAGTTTTGCAGACGCGTACATGGATTTGGCTGCAAGTGCTGCTGACGCAGCCGAGTACTTCAAGGATCAGAAAGGTCCCAAGTGGAAAAGTTGTTCTGGTCACAGTTCCATGCTCCAGTCCGTCCGCTGCTATTGAATGAGTGATTGGCTGAGTGGGCCGAGCTCCATAGGTTGTCCGTACTTGCCATGAGGTCCGTTGTGGATCACCTGTGGCCGGGAGGGCCAAGGCCGAATAGCTACTTTGGCTTAGTGCAACAATTCCTTGGTGTTGTGCCACGCATCGATGCTGTAAAGAGATCGGCGTGCATAGAGGGTGCGCGGATGGCCTTTTCCCGTGTCAAGCCATACTGGGCAGAGATGGAGGCCACCACTGTTGCGACACAGGGTTCGGCCTTAGGCCGAGTGGCTGCCGAGCACTACTCTGAAGAAGTTCTTAAAGGCTCTCGTTCGATTGAGGCTCAGTGCTCGAAGAATGTTATGTTCAAGTGACATGTATTCCCATTGTAAAAACAATGTTTTATTGAATTATCAAGGCTGTATTTATACTTTTGCCCAAAAGTACTATGGTGGCTCATGTGCGGCTGTTTATGTATATATGTGTATAACCTGAAAGTTTGCAGTCGTCGGCTTCCGCCCCCACGCATATAATGTGGGGGTGTTCGCAAAAGATGCATATCCACACTTGATCCAACGTCTTGGTCCGTTAAGGAGGTGATAGCGTAGCGAACGAGGCAATCAGACTATATTGCTTTAACACTTTCACTTAGCCATAGGAGTTTGACAGTGGGGCTACTATATAGCCCCTGGTACTGCCGCGCTCGTCCGAATATGGGGCGCGTACGTACATGACCGAGAAACGGCCCTTCGTTAATGTGGAGGAATCCCGAAGATTCCGATGAGTCATCGAGTGGTTGACCAGTCTCTCGCTATATCATGACAGTCAGTTTTCGGCTTTCTCTACTGAGGTGCTCATCCGGATGAACCAGGGCACAATCACAGTAGTTCTCCCAGTGCAACCTTAGCCAATATAATGGAACGTAAGGTACCAAAACGTGGGAGCCGGGCAAACCCAAAATTTTACCAAAGACATGATTCGGAGCTGATGCATATAGGGCTAAACTCACGACGCCGAACACTCCCTAAGGTGTTCGGTCTTTATAACATATATCGGGCTAAACAATGCCCTTAATAAGAAACCCCATGTGTCCAGGTACGTGCAAAATTCTGGCGTGGCCACATGCTAATAACATCAGCATCCTTCTCGGTTGTGTGGAGTATCCGGAGGATGTGAGCAACAAGAGACAGTAAAAAAGGTTTACGCACGGTCTTAATCTAAAAAGAAACCTTTGGGCGGGTCCTTGCTGCACGTCTGCGCCTATGTCTCCGTTGTGCCGTGTCCTGGACGATTGTAGCACGATTGTCATCTGTAAAAGGAAAGAACTTAAGTGAAAGTTGCCATGCCAAAAAGAAGAATTGGTTATGGTCAATGAACTATCAAAATTTAAGAGAAGCCTAATTGAGCCGGGTTGGCCCTGATTACACGCGGGAAGCCCCTGGTATCGTTTATGAGGGTTCAAAAACCAATCTCATGCATATATGATGGAACGCCGAACTCGTTTAACCATGTTTGTGGTCTTGACGACCTGCCATTTTTCTGGTTGGTGAGGCCGTCTAGTTTGCGGCTACTAGAGCCGCCGCGTCCTCTTCCATGCACAAAAAACGTTCGGTATTTCCGCTGATTGTGATGATGCCACATGGACCGGGCATCTTGAGCTTGAGAAAAGCATAATGCGGTATTACATTAAAACGAGCGAAAGCCACCCTTCCAAGTAGTGCTTGATAATCACTTAGGAATGGAGCGATGTGAAAAGTTAATGTTTCGCTTCGGAAGTTATCGGGAGAACCGAATACCACCTCTAGTGGTAGAGAGCCCGTACAGCGGGCCTCTTGGCCTGGTATTTCTCCCTTGAAGGTAGTATTACTGTGGCTTATTTGTGTCGGGTCTATCCCCATTTTGCGGACTGTGTCCTGATATATCAGATTTAGATCACTGTCGCTGTCCTCCGGCGTTTTGCTGGCGAGGTTCATCCTCGTCTTCGCTTGGTGTCTCTTCCCCTTTGTGTTCGGCGTTTAGCTTACCGGCCTGCTTGAAGACCCAGCATTCTCGGTGAGTATGATTAGCAGGTTTGTCTGGGGTGCCGTGAATCTACCAGAGTTTGTCAAGAATTTTGTTTAGGCCAGATTGTCCTTCTCTGTTGACTTTGAAAGGATTTTTCCGCTGACCTGGTCGGGAGCCCCTGAATCCGGCGTTTACCGTCGTGTTATCTGGGCTGCTTTCTTTATTCCGACGCTTGTTTTTGTTGTGTCATGGTTTACCATTGCCATCCCTGACTTCGGATGTGCTTGGGTCCCTGGTGCTGCTACGGGCCAACCAGATGTCCTCGCCCGCGCAAAAGCGGGTCATGAGGCTTGTTAGGTCTGCCATTGTTCTCGGTTTTTCTTGACCGAGGTGTATGGCTAGCCATTCGTCTCAGAGCTGTGTTTAAATGCTGCTAAGGCTTCGGCGTCCGGACAGTCGACGATTTGGTTCTTCTTGGTGAGGAACCTGTTCCAAAGCTTTCAGGCGGACTCTCCGTACTGTTGGATTATATGACTTAAATCGTCTGCATCCGGAGGTCGGACATAAGTACCTTGAAAATTGGCCCGAAAAGCGTCCTCGAGCTCCTCCCAACTTCCAATTGAGTTTTCGGGGAGGCTTTTCAGCCAGTGCCGAGCTGGCCCTTTAAGCTTGAGGGGCAAGTATTTAATGGCATGGAGATCGTCTCCACGAGCCATATGAATATGGAGGATGAAGTCCTCTATCCAGACTCCAGGGTCTGTGGTTCCGTCGTACGCCTCTCTGTTCACCGGTTTGAATCCCTCTGGCAATTTGTGATCCAGCACCTCATCAGTGAAACATAATGGGTGTGCGGAACCCCTGTATTGAGATGCGCCATGGTGTTCAGATGGTTGTAGTATTCGGTGTTGGTTGTGTACTGTAGCGCGCTTCCTAGATCCGTAAATGGATCTGGTAGCGCCGGATTTTTGGCGCAAATTCTCACGTAGATCATGTGTTGACTTGTGCGCAACCTTGTTAGCCGCTCTATCACGCTCACAAGGTGGTGGATCCGGCCGGTTGGCCGTATCATTCTTCGGCTGTGTGGGCTCTAAGACCTCATCGTCGAATTCCGGTAATAGCTTGCGCTTTGGATAGCTATTTTTATGGTAGCTTCCACCATACTTTGTTACTTTGTTCCACCTGCTATTGAGCGTATCTTATGCAACCTTGAGACTTTGCTTCTAGTTCTTCAGGCTCCTCGCTGTGGCAATAAGCCTTCTGCGGAGGTTCTCTTGCTCCAAGTGTGTTTCCGGGATGATGCGTGCATCTTCGTCCGGACTGTTTTCTTCCCTAGACGGGGATTGATGAGGCTTATCTTTGGCGTCATCGTGTTCGGACATCAGATTCGTACTATGTTTGCAGTTTGCATCTTGATCGTGCTCTGCCATCGGGGTGGTGCAGTCGTCGTTTCTTCTAGAGTCGACTGGACTATTATTTCCTCTTGCACTGTTATTGCTGTTTTTGCTATGGCGGGACTTAGAGCGGGGCCGCTGACGTTGGTGCTTGGGTTGCTTGGAGGGTGCATCCTCCGCTGTCTCTTCGCCATTGCCCTCTCTACTTGTATCCACCATGTATACGTCATGTGATGAAGTAGCGGTCCAGCGCCCTGTGGGCGGTGGTTCTGGTTCATCTTCTGCATTGTCGTCCATACCATCGATGTCTTCGGGGTCAAAGTCGAGCATGTCGGTTAAGTCATTGACAGTGGCTACTAAGTGGGTGGTGGGTGGGCAGCGAATTTCTTCGTCGTCCGCATCCCATTCTAGCCGGACATAGTTCGGCCAAGGTTCTCGTGACAGGGAGAGAGACCTTAATGAATTTAGCACATCTCCGAAAGGTGAGTGCTGAAAGATATCCGGGGAGGTGAACTCCAAGATCGGTGCCCATTCGGATTCGACAGGCACGGATATGAGTGGCTCGGAGTCCGTGGCCGGGGATAAATCCAGTGGTTCGGCGACGCGGCTCTCGAAAGGGGTGAAGTCAGAATCTGGCTCTAATGCCACTAAGAGTGCGGCCTCCATGGTGGGGTCTATCCCTCCGCTCTCGGATGGCGCGATTTGCTCCGTATTAACAATCGGAGTAGCTGCAGATGCTATCTCCCGAACACTGTCCGACGACAAAGTTATGTCTTGCTCGTCGCGACTGTGCGGCACGTCCGGCATGGGCTCGAATCCGTCGAAGATCAAGTATCCGCGGATATCGGCTTTGTAGTTCAAGTTTCCAAATCCGACCTGATGGCCAGGGATGTAGCTTTCGATCTGCTCCAGACGGCCAAGCGAATTGGCCCGCAGTGCGAAGCCGCCAAACACAAAGATCTATCCGGGGAGGAAAGCCTCACCCTGGACCGCATCACTAGCGATGATCGAAGGAGCCATCAAGCCTTATGGTGAAGACACGGTGGAACTCTCAATGAAAGCACCAATGTCGGTGTCAAAACCGGCGGATCTCGGGTAGGGGGTCCCGAACTGTGCGTCTAAGGCGGATGGTAACAGGAGGCTGGGGACACGATGTTTACCCAGGTTCAGGCCCTCTTGATGGAGGTAATACCCTACGTCCTACTTGATTGTTCTTGATGATATGAGTATTACAAGAGTTGATCTACCACGAGATCAAAGAGGCTAAACCCTAGAAGCTAGCCTATGGTATGATTGTCTGTTGTCCTACGGACTAAAACCCTCCGGTTTATATAGACACCGGAGGGGGCTAGGGTTACACAAGGTCGATTACAAAGGAGGGGATATACATATCCATATTTCCTAGTTTGCCTTCCATGCCAAGTAGAGTCCCATCCAGACACGGGACGAAGTCTTCAATCTCATATCTTCATAGTCCAACAGTCCGGCCAAAGGATATAGTCCAGCTGTCCGGAGACCCCCTAATCCAGGACTCCCTCAACGGAGCTCATTGCTTCCATAGGTATATCTGCTGGATCAGTGTCGCATCCCGTATAAGTGACCGATCTGACCCGGGATACATGCGTACCATATGTATAATAATCATATGCAACTGAATACCATATTATTGCGGCAGGCATATGTTTTGACTGAATTGTTTCTCTGACAAAATTATTTCAAATTTGATCCTTGAGAGGTATTGCCATATACTGCCAACTCATCATATAATCTCTGAGGACGGTGCATAGTGTGGTACTGACGTGGACTGGGTGGCTTACGAGGGAAGCCATCCAAGTAGCTTGATGAGGAAGACTCTTAGATTCTGCTTGAGGCTTTTGTCTGGGTAGCGTGCAGAAGAAATCTCGATAGCTTACACCCGAAGCTTGGTCGGATTATTGTGCTGGAGAAACTTGAGTTCCGTACTTGAGAAGCTTCTCCTCGGGTTTGCTTGTTGAGAAAAATTCATTTTCGTCTGTCAGAAGCTTTTACCGAGGTATCTTGTTGAGAAAGACCGGGTACCGTGGGCCAGAAATTTTTCACATATCGTGCTGAGGAAAAATTTGAGGAGCCTTGCCTCATAAATTTCTTCCGATAGCGTGTGGAATAATGCTGGGTTTCTTATGTCCAAAACTTCATACTGATATGCAGACTGAAATCCATGCACACTTCCATAATATTTTGCGGCTGATTATTTGCATGAGAAAATTTGTTTGACTGTCTTCCTTGAACATATCACATCCCGACGTCCTCTTGGAGTATAACATATTTCAAGTACCATTTATTGCTGAGCCAAAACTTGCCTATGATCCATGCCTTTGACTGGAAAATATACCGTTGGTCTTGCATATGACTTGTCTTTCTGCTGGCTGGATCATTACTGCTGTAGAATTGATGCGGATAATCAATCCAAGATACAATTGGCATTCTGAGAAGATATTCCTTTATATCATGTAGTTGACTGAGAAGGCCATAATGTTTAGCTGAGCTTCTTCCAAATATTTGAAATACTTATCACTCCTTCGAATTAAGTGTCAGTCCATGAGCAACTCTTTATAGGGGAAAAATAATGTAACACCAGCGCCCAAAAAGAAAGAAGAAAAAGAAAACTCAACTAAACAAAAAACACAACAACAATCCATTCATACACAATCAATGTCGCATTTTACTGCTAGTCACACAATATGCATGCCTACTTAAGCACAAAAATCTCGCGGGATCTCTGGTTCTACGATCTAGCATGTTGTGACGGTGTGCACGAGGATGAATAAATGTGTGGAAGAATTGGTGTAAACAGCGCTACACCAAGTGCTAGCTTAGCCAGGTAGCAGCCTGGACTAGCTTGGAGGTGAGGACGCACTCGGTAATCACGTAGTGGGACACAAAGGTCGCAACCACATTATTATCAAGCGGACAGAAAAAGGTCCGTACTCGTCCAAGAAATAGGATAGCAGGGAAAAACTGAGGCTGCTGACATTGCCCTTTCTTGATAACTTTGATCATTAAGGGTTGCCAAAATGACAAGAAAAAGGACGATCCGTGATAGAAGCATGTCTACCACCGAAACAAAAGGTGGGGCTGAAGGAAATAATTCGGTGCGATACCTGAGCACCATTTTTGCAAACAGTCTCGCGATCACTTGGCATCACTCTGCTGGGACAGAAATGACACCAGACATCGAAGAATGAGCAAGAAAAGAAAACTGGAGAAATGCAAAGGCTGAGCTATAGTGGATCCAGACTGATGCCATCTACACTCACCAGATTAACCCTCTAGTAACGAAATAATAAGGTTATATGCATGCTATGCAACAAACAAATGCAGCAACCAAATGCAAAAAACAAGCCAGACTTTAAACTACCGATTTCTACTGGTTTCTACTGCTCGCGCTGACAAGGGCGTCCTACAGCCAGACCTGCTCTGATACCAAGCCTATGGCACCCCAGCTCAGAGAAACCGGAACGCCCCGTATTCCATCCCAGAGATCGAGGAGAAGTCTCTGGAATACGGCACTGCTTGACATAGAACAAATCAGCTCTTATTACAAAAATAATAATTACACGGGTCTGATGTTACAATGATCACATCAGCATGGCGACACTACACCTGCGATACTACTCTTGCTCTATGCTAGCAGCGGAAAACTTCTAGCAGCGGAACAACGACGAAGGTGGTGAACTCCACTCCGCAGGGACTCTGGCTGGGACACGATCTAGCTCGCATGAACAAACACCTCAACAAACAATCAAGCAATCACGGCATCACCTGCAATCTGGCATGACACGCCAGGTCAGTACATTGAATGTACTTGCAAGATCACAACAACCAAAAACATCAAGGCAAGACAACAACATAGCATTAAGCAGATTAATTAAATTAACAGCTACCATGAAGCAACTACTAAGCATGGTATGAAACTGATACAATACTGATAAATAACCATCTCAGATATCCATAACCATCTCTCTCTTGGCTAACCGGCCAAGCAATATACCATCTCGATCACCTCGTGATCAAAACCAAACGGTGATCTTTCCGGCGATCACTACCATGACCAACACTTGGTCTCCAACATTATTATCAAACTCCTGCCAAACTGTTACTTCTCACAACATGAGGGTGTTGATCGAACGGTGGGACCTAGTACGGACGCGACTATCGATAGATTAAAAACACTCTGCAAAGGTAGCGCAATGTACCCACACCACAGAACCCATGGCCTTGCACTCCCATTCGGGTGGACGAACGGCGTTCCAACAAAACCGATCTACTGCCATGACACTCTCCCGGCCACTCCGAATCACTCCCCACTAGGCTAGTCCTGGGTGGACCCGTGTCTACCAAAGACACCAACGGCCACCGTCGTGGCCAAAACAATAAAGGGTCTCACACAGGGACAACCCGGGTATACAAGAACAACGGGCACACAAGGTTATGTCTGCTTACCGGGCCAGGGTACGCACGCCCATAATCTTCCCTAGTTGGAGGCACCGGCGAGAGGCACGACAATAGACCGCATTAGGGCCTTCCCAAAAAAGGCAAATGTGGTTGCACTGGAGAAAGCCCGGTTCGGTGGCACCTGACCAACTTAATGACGGAATTTATCCCCAAAAATATAACTGTGGTAACTGATACTCCGATATCAACTATCAAAATATAATCCAAATCATAGCAATATCCAACAAATAATTCAAGCATAATATCATCATCTCAAAATACTCCAAGAGTAGCACAACACTACTTTCATGAGGGACCCGAAAACAATAATCCTATTACTCCAATAAGAAGAATAAAGCTATTCGGCTAAGATCCACATGTAAACATCATTTCCGAAAATAATACTCCAAGCAACAGAACATCAACTAGCATCATGAAAATAATCATACTAACCACTAATAATCCAAAGGCAGCATGATATCAAAAGTAATACTCCAAAATATATTAACAGATACCATCATGGAAATAACCATAACACCAACCACTAATACTCCAATGACAACATGATACTCATCAACTGCAAGCATAACTCCTAGTAATCCAAACAATAGCATGGCAACAACAAGATCAACCTAATACTCCAGAAAAAAAGGCCATGCACAAAGTCATGTAGCTAAAGCAATATTTTAAACAAGTTCGAATAGATTTAACCATGTCACTGCATTACAGTGATGCAAATGGAGGGTGTGGCTTGCCTGCGGTGGAAGAAATCACCGGGACAAAGTGCGAGAAACTCGCGGAAAGGATCATCAGAAAACGTACTCTCTCAGAGGGGGCTGAATAAGGGCAGGAGCAAAATGGTCATTTTCAAAATGTCAAAACATGGTGAAAAATGGTTCCATCAGAACGGGCTCGGCGAATCGAAGAACTGGGCTTTTGATTCACCTCATTTGGATTTGTGGTTAAAAAGATATAAGGGTTTTTCTGCCAGGGACCTATGTATAAAGAAATCATCACAAAACACGCCCTCGGCTGGAAAAACAGAAAGCGCCTTCTCAGGAAATACGTTTTCCAGACAGAAAGCGTATTCTCGCTCAAAAAAGAAACATGATGCGCTTTCGATAAGTGAAGGCGTACTCCTTGGAGTACGTCTCCACTTATCCAGCGTGGCGGTGCCGGGGCCCGGCTTTGAGCAGCTGACAGAGGGGGCCCGTGCGCAGGGGGAGGGGCCTCGCGAGTCGTCGTCTTCCTCCCCGTTCTGGCCCGACCGAAGCAGAGGAGGAGCAGATGCAGGGGCGCTGCCGGCGTCGGCCCCGGCAACTCCGGCTTCCTCCGGCTAAACGGAGGCCACCAGCGGGCGCGGTGTGGCCTGCCGCATCCATCTCCGCACAGAGACACCGCAGAGGAGCAGCGCGACCACGGCGAAGGGGAGAACAGAGGCGGCTCCGGCGGCCATTTTCTTGGGATCGAGCCATTCCGGCGACGAGGAGGCGAGGTGCAGGGCTGGGGATGTTCGCCGGAGGGTGGGTGGAGCTCTGGTGGTGGAACGGAGGATGGAGGGAGCTCGGCTTGACCGAATTTAGTCGGAGGGCTGAGGCGACCACGGCAGTAATGGAGGGGCAAGAGGGGCTCCGGGGATCGGGGAAGTGGATCGGGAGGGGAAGAGGATTGAGGCGAGGCTAATTCTGTGCTCGAAGGGCTTGGGGAGGGCCATTTATAGGCAGGAGTGGGAGGTGCCGCGTTGTCGTCGCCGCGGACACGCGGCCGGCACCGCGGACGCGCGTGCACACACATGAGCTCGGAGGGAGGCGACGAGGGAGGTGCTGTGGAGGGCTCACGGGGCAGAGGAGGCCAAGGAAGCGCAGGGAGGATGACGACGGCGACGAGCAGAGCCAAACGGAGCACTATGCTCCCGTGGGCGGAGGGGGAGAGGGGTCCAGGTGATCGGTGATGACATGGGCCAGCTGCTGGACACGCTCACACGCACGAAACCGACGAGAGGAAGAGGGGCCGAAGCACAAACAGCCACTGGATGCAGCCACTGCACACAGAGCGCGTGCATAGCAATGCCATTAACGCGGTCACCGTGTGCACTCGCATGTAGCGGGGGAGAAGGGCTTGACTATGTTGTCTAGTGGGTAGTTCATCCAGGGTAGGTCTCAACTACAGTGGTAGTTCGGTTAAAAGTGTTCTGGTTCAACGGTGAGAACCCTCTGAAGTTTACTGCAGTAAACTTGGGTGAGCACTAGTGATCAACAGGAAGGGTTTTGGATCCAATGGAGTTGTCTGCGAGGTTTAGGTAAAGAAGGACTTTCATCCTGGTAACTTGGAGAAGAATTGGATCAAGATAAATCATAGTTGCTTTGCGACTGACCAAAATGGTTCAGAAATGAGATTTGGATGATGCACTCAAATGGTGTGGCCACTTGAGCTCAAGTTTGGCAACGCTTCATGATTTGATCATATAAAGATTCTGTATAAGTTTCATACCAATTGGATTCACCAAAATGGTACTTGCTTCACAAACATCCTTGCTGACTAGAAACTTGCAAAAATTCTAGAGGAAAAATGGCTTGATGAAACATGCCCAAAGTGGGATGAGGTAGGTTATATGAATAATAGAAGGCCTAGAAAAATTGGCAGCCATAATATGGAGCAAGATAAAATATACTTGCTTCAGAAACTGAAATTTTAGGCAGAATCAAAGAATTGAAAGTGATCTCACATGAAGGCATGACATGAGCTCTACTTTGGTGGAGGTCTATGATATGATGATATGAGGGACCATGCAAAATGGAAACTCATTTGGATATGCCTAGCTTGTACTTCCTTCACAACTACTTCCCTTAGACAGGAACTTTGGAAAATCATAATTAAATAATTACTAGGAAAATGAGGTTGCACTTTGGCATGTGGAAATGATATGAGCAAGGAAAGGTGTCCAAGGAGTTTGCGGTCAATTGGGAAAAGGAAAATAGCACTTGCTTCACATTCTGCCATTCAGGACGAATAAGAAATGCATTAATTGAGCATGATGAGGAACATGGGAAATGAAATATTTTGCCATATTTGAGAATGATGAGCCACTTGGGAGGGGAAAAGAGGATGATTTCCCAGGTGGCAAGGCCACAGAATCACTCCAAAAATAAAAACAGAGCAAAAACCAATAAATCAAAAATAAAAAGAAAATGGCCAAAATCTAGGCTGTTACACCGATGGTCATGGGGCAACGCACCGGCGAGGATGGCGCGGAGGAGGGGGTTGGCGCCGGATCGTCGACTACCATGTTCTCCATTGGGATGTCATCATCCTCCGGCTGCTTGCCGGCCATCCAGTCGGCAACAATGGCTGCCATCTCCTTGTGGTCCACCGTCCGCCCATCCCGAAGAGCGCTGGAGCGCGAGGAAGCCATGGTGGGCAGTAGTGGTGTGGACAGGAGAATAGGAACAAATGCGGATGACTGCGGCTATGGCCGGCGTAGCGGTTTATATATCAATGGTGGGCGGCGGAGGGACGGGCGTATGGCGCCGGAGTAGCCGCCTCGGCAACCGCGTATCATTAATGTTGGCGGTAGAAGGACGAACGGACGACACTTGTGTCATTTGAAGGCGGAGTAATCGCATGCACCGGGAAGCGGGGCGGGCGGCGCTGACCGTTTCGGGCAGAAAGTGCACGCGGGCGAGGGAGGCGGTCTGGGTGGGTCAGGCAGTCAGACTCGTGCTTGGCAGTGGGTCGATCTAGCAGCCGGACATGCTGGCTCGCCAGCTACCCTGTCGAGTTGAGCGACGACAATCAGACGATGGACGTAGCTTCCGCCCAGGAGCTGGCGCCACTGTCCAAGCCGGTTCATGCCGTGTTCACCAAAGAGCAGGTGCGGCCGCACTTCGACGCCCTAATGGCGGAAGAGCTACCAGCGCAGGAGGACCTGTGCTGCAACCTCTGTCTCCTCAACAAGCACCGGTGAACAAGCGAACGACAATGTCGTCGCGGGCATGTGGCCCTATGATCCTGGCTTCCCGAATGAGTAGCGGCGCTGAATCAGATCATCCGTAGGGCCCGCGAGGCCCTCTCTGTCGTCCTTCGAGTTGTTGCGCTCGCCTTGGCGCCACCGTCTCGCGTTGTCAACATGGTCAACGGACATGAGGATGAGGAGACGACTTTACTTGGAGAGGATAAAAGTGGGGACCCACCAGGGCCATAGCCGCACGTACGCAAGTGCCTCCTTATTAGTATATAAAACATTTTTTTGCTTCCTCCTGGTTTCCTGACAACAGGGTCCCACACCATTGTCAACCTATGTAGTCAATAAACGAGAGAATTGCACAAGAAGCGGCCGACAGCTGGGACCAAGCAGCTTGAGCAGTATTTGTGTTTTTGAGGTGTGAGCACTGCAGAGTTTTTCTTGAGCGATGTTTAGCCCAGATATCAATTTTTCTCCTCTGAACAACAACGAAAACATCGCTGCAGCTATTAGCTGGGCGGGCTGTGCCCCGTCTAGCCCAGGCCAGATATCCAGCCCAGATATCAATTTTTTCAAGCTGAAAATGGCTAGCCCAGCTATACTTTTTTTAGGAATACCCAGGCAAGGTCAAGTTGTTATTCTCCGCCCCACTGGGCTGCAAATCTTTCATAGGAGGGATGCATTAGGCTTAACAAGAAAATGAGCTTTAAGAAATAATAAATGAGATGTAATTATAAAAACTGGGCAGTAACTATAAAAAATGCACCAAACACGTAATTACTTTATAATATATTATTTTCAGATATTGAAAATTTTAATTTCATTAATTGTTGCGAGCCCAATGTTTTGTTGGATTTTTACGTAATATAAATTTATATTGAAATTGTATGTAATCTGACTAGAAATTTTGGGATAAAAATATTTCAGATCCCATCAAAATGTGGTAAATTTTATTGAATTCTGTTTTGAACGGTTGGTTGAAATGGGTTGTACTTTTAACAAACTGTAAATGGGCTGTAGTAAATTCCATTAGAATTCAAAAATTGGTTGCACATTCTTACAAATCTGAAATGGGCTATAAGTTCTCTGCCACACACTTGTGGCCTTACTAAGTTGACGCGTCCCCTCAAAAAAAAGAGTTGACGCGTATGCAAGGCTTTGTCAACTTATAGTCAACACATGCTTCTAGCAGCAGTGGCCGTTGGATGTCCATCCAACGGATGCCGTGCTTCTTCTTCAATCTCGGGTGTTCTAGCTTCACCCGCCCAAAAAATGATTCCTCCCCCTGACATCTGGGGCGCACCGTTTCGGAAGCTGACCTGTGGGCCTACTAAGTTGACGCGTACCAAGGGCTTTGTCAACTTAGTCAATATAAACGATTCTAGCTGAAGTGACCGTACGATGTCCGTCCAACGGCCGTCGTTCTTCTTCAACTCTGGTGTTCTTGCTCCAGCCGCCCAAAGCAGCGCCGGTCATGCCGCCTGCTCCTGCCTCCCATGGCCGGCTGTGCTGCCGCGCAGGCCTCACCGCCCCCTACTACTCCCACCACTGGCCAGGGCTTCCCTCCACTCACCCATACCCCCTGTTATTCTGCGGCGACGGTAGCCTCACACCGCAGCCGAACCAGTGAACCCCCATACTCCTCTCCGCATGGGCATCCATTGCCGCGTCTTCCCCTCCTCCATGTCGTCCCCTTCCTATGCCTCGCCGTCGTCCACTGCCTTGGTGCTCTCCGAGCGGTGTGGTCAACGTGGTCAAGGAATGACTTCCATCGGAAGAGTACTGTACATGGAGAGGCTGACAGCTGGGTCCACGGCAATCGCAAGGAAGTGCCTCCTTATTACGCGGAAAATAATTATTCCTCCACCTGACAGCGGGGACCCACCGGACGGGTGATACGTCTCCAACGTATCTATAATTTTTGATTGCTCCATGCTATATTATCTACTGTTTTGGACATTATTGGGCTTTATTATCCACTTTTATATTATTTTTGGGACTAACCTATTAACCCAGAGCCCAGTGCCAGTTTCTGTTTTTTTTCCTTGTTTTAGAGTATCGTAGAAAAGGAAAATCAAATGGAGTCCAATTAACCTGAAACTTCACGGAACTTATTTTTGGATTAGAAGAAGCCCGGGAGACTTGGAGTCCACGTAAGGGAAGCTTCAAGGAGGCCACGAGGTAGGGGGCGCGCCCTCCACCCTCGTGGGCCCCTCGTGCCCCCTGACGTACTTCTTCCGCCTATATATCTCCATATACCCTAAAAACATCTAGGAGCACAATAGATCGGGAGTTCCGCCGCCAGAAGCCTCCGTAGCCACTGAAAGCCAATCTAGACCCGTTCCGGCACCCTGCCGGAGGGGGGAATCCCACTCCAGTGGCCATCTTCATCATCCCGGTGCTCTCCATGACGAGGAGGGAGTAGTTCTCCCTCGGGGCTGAGTGTATCTACCAGTAGCTATGTGTTTGATCTCTCTCTCTCTCTCATGTTCTTGATTTGGCATGATCTTGATGTATCGTGAGCTTTGCTATTATAGTTGGATCTTATGTTTCTCCTCCCCCTCTACTCTCTTGTAATGGATTGAGTTTTCCCCTTGAAGCAATCTTATCGGATTGAGTCTTTAAAGATTTGAGAACACTTGATGTATGTCTTTCCGTGTGTATCTGTGGTGACAATGGGATACCACGTGATTCACTTGATGTATGTTTTGGTGATCAACTTGCGGGTTCCGCCCATGAACCTATGCATAGGGGTTGGCACACGTTTTCGTCGTGATTCTCCGGTAGAACTTTGGGGCACTCTTTGAGGTCCAATGTGTTGGTTAAATAGATGAATCTGAGATTGTGTGATGCATATCGTATAATCATACCCACGGATACTTCAGGTGACATTGGAGTATCTAGGTGACATTGGAGTATCTAGGTGACATTAGGGTTTTGGTTTATTTGTGTCTTAAGGTGTTATTCTAGTACAAACTCTAGGGCTGTTTGTGACACTTATAGATATAGCCCAACGGATTGATTGGAAAGAATAACTTTGAGGTGGTTTCGTACCCTATCATAATCTCTTCGTTCGTTCTCCGCTATTAATGACTTTGGAGTGACTCTTTGTTGCATGTTGAGGGATAGTTATGTGATCTAATTATGTTATTATTGTTGAGAGGACTTGCACTAATGAAAGTATGAACCCTAGGCCTTATTTCAACGCATTGCAATGCCGCTTGTGTCACTTTTATCATTAGTACCTTGCTGTTTTTATATTTTCAGATTCCAAAAACCATTATCTACCATCCATATACCACTTGTATCACCATCTCTTCGCCGAACTAGTGCACCTACACAATTTACCATTGTATTGGGTGTGTTGGGGACACAAGAGACTCTTTGTTATTTGGTTGCAGGGTTGCTTGAGAGAGACCATCTTCATCCTACGCCTCCTATGGATTGATAAACCTTAGGTCATCCACTTGAGGGAAATTTGCTACTGTACTACAAACCTCTGCACTTGGAGGCCCAACAACGTCTACAAGAAGAAGGTTGTGTAGTAGACATCAAGCTCTTTTCTGGCGCCATTGCCGGGGTGGTTAGCGCTTGAAGGTATATCTTTAGATCTTGAAATTGAGTCTTTTAGTTTCTTGTTTTATCACTAGTTTAGTTTATAAAAGAAAATTATAAAAAATGGAATTGAGTTTACCTCATACGCTTCATCTTTTTAATATCTTTCGTGAGTATGATGGAAAGGATAATTGTGCTCAAGTGCTAGAAGAAGAAATCTATAAAATGTTTGGCACTAAATATTTGAATGATGAGCATGATTGCAATGTTGTTAGTATGAATTCCTTGAATATCCATGATGCTAATGATATGAAAAGCCACAAGCTTGGGGAAGCTATGTTTGATGAAGATGATATTTTTTGTCCCCCAAGTTTTGATGAGCAAATTTATTATGATGAAAGCATGCCTCCTATCTATGATGATTATTGTGATGACACGTATGCTTTAAAGAATAATGATAACCATGAAACTTGTCATCTTGATCTTAATTTTCAATCACATGATAGTTATTTTGTTGAGTTTTCTCCCACTATTATTCATGAGAAGAATTTTGCTTCTGTGGAGAGTAGTAAATTTTCTATGCTTGCAGATCATGAAAAGAATGCTTTAGGTTATGGTTATATTGTTGAATTCATTCATGATGCTACTTCAAATTATTATGAGGGAGGAATATATGCTTCTAGGAATTGCAACAATATCAAGTTTCCTCTCTATGTGCTTAAAGTTTTAAAGTTATGCTTGTTTTGCCTTCCTATGCTAGTTGATTATTGTTCCCATAAGTTGTTTGCTCACAAAATCCCTATGCATAGGAAGTGGGTTAGACTTAAATGTTCTAGTCATATTCTTCATGATGCTCTCTTTATGTTTCGATTCTTATCCTTTATGTGAGCATCATTGAAATCATCATGCCTAGCTAGGGGCATTAAACGATAGCGCTTGTTGGGAGGCAACCCAATTTTATTTTTGTTCCTTACTTTTGCTCCTGTTCAGTAATAAATAATTCATCTAGACTCTGTTTATATGTGGTTTTATTCTTTTAATTAGTGTTTGTGCCAAGTAGAACCTTTGGGAAGACTTGGGGAAAGTCTTTGCGATCATGCTGTAAAAAACAGAAACTTTAGCGCTCACGAGAATTGCTGCCATTTTTATTTGGAGAGTGATATTTAGTTAATTATGTTTTCAGATGATTAATAGATAAATTCCTCAGGTCCACCAATTTATTTGAGAATTTTATGAGTTCTAGAAGTATACGTTTGATCCAAATTACTACAGACTGTTCTGTTTTTGACAGATTCTGTTTTCTGTGTGTTGTTTGCTTATTTTGATGAATCTATGAGTAGTGTCGGAGGGTGTGAACCATAGATAAGTTGGAATGAAGTATATATTACACCAATATGAATTTTTAATGAGTTCATTACAGTACCTTGAAGTGGTGTTTTCTTTTCTTTCGCTAACGGAGCTTACGAGTTTTCTACTTTAAGTTTTGTGTTGTGAAGTTTTCAAGTTTTGGGTAAAGATTCGATGGACTATGGAATAAGGAGTGGCAAGAGCCTAAGCTTGGGGATTACCAAGGCACCCCAAGGTAATATTCAAGGAAACCCAAAAGCCTAAGCTTGGGGATGCCCCGGAAGGCATCCCCTCTTTTGTCTACTTCTATCGGTAACTTTACTTGGAGCTATATTTTTATTCACCACATGATATGTGTTTTTCTTGGAGCGTAAAGTTATTTTGTTAGTATTTTCTTGCTGTTATTTAGAACAATGTTTTGCATCTTTGATTTCAATAAAAGTGGCATTGATATCCTTTACAATGCCTATTTTACAAGTCTTCATGTTGCTGTTTGAAAACAGAAAGTTTACCACTATTGCAATAATTCCCTAGAAAAGTAAGAATGTGATAAAATGTTGAAACCTCTTGCATATTATGCTCTGATAAATTTACTACAGTGGGAATTTCTTTCATAATTTTTGGAGTTAGGGAAGTATGGATCTAGCTGCATTCTTTACGGACTGTCCTGTTTAGGCAGATTGCTATTATGCTTGCATTGTTTGCATATGTTTGTTTCCTTAATGATTCCATTTGAGGATAGGACTATTAAATATGCAGAGGCATTTAGTATGCAATGTTGAATAATAATTTTTTTGATTTGCTACAGTAGAGGATGATAAGGTTTTTGCATTGATTTATACTAACTTATCTCACGAGTCCTTGTTGAGTTTTGTGTGGATGAAGCTTTTGAGATTTAGGGAGACCGTGATATGAGAGGAATTAAGGAGACACAAAATCTCAAGCTTGGGGATGCCGAAGGCATCCCAAGATAATATTTCAAGAAGTCTCAAGCGTCTAAGCTTGGGGATGCCCCGGTTGGCATCCCACCTTTCTTCTTCAACAACTATCAGTTAGTATCGGTTGATCCTAAGTTTTTGCTTGTTCACATGATGTTTTCTATTCTTAGATGTCATTTTATTTTGTTTTGCTTGCTATTTGAATAAAATACCAAGATCTGAAATTATTAAATGTTAGATAGTCTTCACATAGTTGCATAATTGTTCGACTACTCATTGACCTTCACGTACATCTTTCGGAGTAGTTTGTCGTTTGCTCTAGTGCTTCTCTTATATCTTTTTAGAGCACGGTGGTGGTATTATAGAAATAGATGAACTCTCATGCTTCACTTATATCATTGTGAGAGTTTTA
Source organism: Triticum dicoccoides (assembly GCF_002162155.2). Taxonomy (NCBI): domain Eukaryota; kingdom Viridiplantae; phylum Streptophyta; class Magnoliopsida; order Poales; family Poaceae; genus Triticum; species Triticum dicoccoides. The sequence continues at coordinate 169,979,885 of NC_041390.1, read as the reverse complement.
AATAGCATGGTAGTTTTCTTAAATAATCCTAATATGCTAGGCATCCAAGAATAGTAAAAACTTTCATATAGAGTATTGAATACTAAGAGAAGTTTCATGCTTGATGATTGTTTTGAGATATGGAGGTAATAATATCAAAGTCATGCTAGTTGAGTAGTTGTGAATTTGAGAAATGCTTGTGTTGAAGTTTGCAAGTCACGTAGCATGCACGTATGGTAAATGTTATGCAACAAATTTGAAACACGAGGTGTTATTTGATTGTCTTCCTTATGAGTGGCGGTCAGGGACGAGTGATGGTCTTTTCCTACCAATCTATCCCCCTAGGAGCATGCGCATAGTATCGAGTTTTTTGATGACTTGTAGATTTTTGCAATAAGTATGTGAGTTCTTTATGACTAATGTTGAGTCCATGGATTATACGCACTCTCACCCTTCCATCCTTGCTAGCCTCTTCGGTACCGTGCATTGATGTTTCTCACATTGAGAGTTGGCGCAAACTTCGTCGGTGCATCCAAACCCCGTGATATGATACGCTCTTTCACACATAAACCTCCTTATATCTTCCTCAAAACTGCCACCATACCTACCTATTATGGCATTTCCATAGCCATTCCGAGATATATTGCCATGCAACTTTCCATCATTCTGTTCATCATGACACATTCATTATTGTCATATTGCTTTGCATGATCATGTAGTTGACATCGTATTTGTGGAAAAGCCACCATTCATAATTTTCCATACATGTCACACTTGATTCATCGCAATCCCGGTACACCGCCGGAGGCATTCATATAGAGTCATACTTTGTTCTAGTATCGAGTTGTAATCATTGAGTTGTAAAAAAATAGAAGTGTGATGATCATCATTTTCTAGAGCATTGTCCCAAGTGAGGGATAAAAAAAAGAGAGAAAGGCCATAAAAAAGAGAAGGCCCAAAAAAGAAAAAGAGAAAGGCCATAAAAAAAGAGAGAAGGCCCAAAAATGAGATAAAAAGAGGGAAGGGACAATGATACTATCCTTTGCCAAACTTGTGCTTCAAAGTAGCACCTTAATCTTCATGATAGAGAGTCTCTTTTTTTGTCACTTTCATATACTGGTGGAAAATTTTCATTATAGAACTTGGCTTGTATATTCCAACAATGGGCCTCCTCAAGTGCCCTAGGTCTTCATGATCAATCAAGTTGGATGAACACCCACTTAGTTTCTTTTGTTGAGCTTTCATACATTTATAGCTCTAGTGCATCCGTTGCATGGCAATCCCTACTCCTTGCATTAACATCAATCGATGGGCATCTCCATAGCCCATTGATTAGCCTCGTTGATGTGATATTTTCTCCTTTTTTGTCTTCTCCACATAACCCCCCCCCCCCTCATTATATTCTATTCCACCCATAGTGCTATGTCCATGGCTCGCGCTCATATATTGCATGGAAGTTTATGAGTTTGAGATTACTAAAGTATGAAACAATTGCTTGGCTTGTCATCAGGGTTGTGCATGATGAGAGCATTCTTGTGTGTGGAAAATGGAGCATGACTAAACTATATGATTTTGTAGGGATGAACTTTCTTTGGCCATGTCATTTTGAGAAGACATAATTGCTTTGTTAGTATGCTTGAAGTATTATTATTTTTATGTCAATATGAACTTTTGTCTTGAATCTTTCGGATCTGAATATTCATACCACAATTAAGAACAATTACATTAAAATTATGCCAAGTAGCACTCCGCATCAAAAATTCTGTTTTTATCATTTACCTACTCAAAGACAAGCAGGAATTAAGCTTGGGGATGCTTGATACGTCTCCAACGTATCTATAATTTTTGATTGCTCCATGCTATATTATCTACTGTTTTGGACATTATTGGGCTTTATTTTCCACTTTTATATTATTTTTGGGACTAACCTATTAACCCAGAGCCCAGTGCCAGTTTCTGTTTTTTTCTTGTTTTAGAGTATCGTAGAAAAGGAAAATCAAACGGAGTCCAATTGACCTGAAACTTCACGGAACTTAATTTTGGATCAGAAGAGGCCCGGGAGACTTGGAGTCCACGTAAGGGAAGCTTCAAGGAGGCCACGAGGTAGGGGGCGCCCACCCCCCTAGGGCGCACCCTCCACCCACGTGGGCCCCTCGTGCCTCCCCTGACGTACTTCTTCCGCCTATATATCTCCATATACCCTAAAAACATCCGGGAGCACAATAGATCGGGAGTTCCGCCGCCAGAAGCCTCCGTAGCCACCGAAAGCCAATCTAGACCCGTTCCGACACCCTGCCGGAGGGGGGAATCCCTCTCCGGGAGTTCCGCCGCCAGAAGCCTCCGTAGCCACCAGGAGGGAGTAGTTCTCCCTCGAGGTTGAGGGTATGTACCAGTAGCTATGTGTTTGATCTCTCTCTCTCTCTCATGTTCTTGATTTGGCACGATCTTGATGTATCGCGAGCTTTGCTATTATAGTTGGATCTTATGTTCTCCTCCCCCTCTACTCTCTTGTAATGGATTGAGTTTTCCCCTTGAAGTAATCTTATCGGATTGAGTCTTTAAAGATTTGAGAACACTTGATGTATGTCTTGCTGTGCGTATCTGTGGTGACAATGGGATACCACGTGATTCACTTGATGTATGTTTTGGTGATCAACTTGCGGGTTCTTCCCATGAACCTATGGATAGGGGTTGGCACACGTTTTCGTCGTGATTCTCTAGTAGAACTTTGGGGCACTCTTTGAGGTCCTATGTGTTGGTTGAATAGATGAATCTGAGATTGTGTGATGCATATCGTATAATCATACCCACGGATACTTGAGGTGACATTGGAGTATCTTGGTGACATTAGGGTTTTGGTTGATTTGTGTCTTAAGGTTTTTATTCTAGTACGAACTCTAGGGCTGTTTGTGACACTTATAGGAATAGCCCAACAGAATGATTGGAAAGAATAACTTTGAGGTGGTTTCATACCCTACCATAATCTCTTCGTTCGTTCTCCGCTATTAGTGACTTTGGAGTGACTCTTTGTTGCATGTTGAGTGATAGTTATGTGATCCAATTATGTTATTATCGTTGATAGGACTTGCACTAGTGAAAGTATGAACCCTAGGCCTTGTTTCAACGCATTGCAATACCGTTTATGCTCACTTTTATCATTAGTTACCTTGCTGTTACCCAACTGTCCTTGACCGTGGACACGGCTATTCGAATAGTTTTACACTCTGCAGAGGTTGCACACTTTACCCACAAGATCCGGGGAACTTCCGTCTCATCCACGACCCACGGTACCTCAAGTACCCGGGGTAAGCACCCGATCACTATCTTTCCCTAGACGACACTAACATGGAGTCCACTCAATAGGTAGTAACCCCCGTGCCCAACATTTCACAATTTAAAATTGTGGAGCCTCGCTCCCATATTCATCACATACCACTGGCACGGGGTACCAACGGTGTGTCCGGTGCCCCATAAAAATGTTCTTGGCCTCCCTACCTGGCACGACCCCGTCCCGAGAGAGAGCACCAACTCTCCCATGTCATTAGTAATGCGGCCTCCAAGCTAGTATCGTCCTAGGTAATCAATAATGCCCTTTCCCATATAAGGGTAGAGTGGTTGCGCATGTAAGGTTGGAATAACGGTCGCAACTTAAACCAATCCGTTTTTGAAAGCAACACACACACTTGCCTCGGTACACCACTTCGTCATCAAGCGGTTACCCATCTCATTATCTCCCTCGGGCATAAGTGGCACCCGACGGGGTTTTCGACAAGTCCTTTGAAAATACTTTGTCTCCATCACCATGCATATTCCCGTCCCTTTTTGTGTAGCAACTATTTTAGCATCCTATCTACTCCCACCGGCATAACCCTCATAAGGAGGTAGGGTCATGCACAATGCAAGTATCAACGAGGAAGTAACGGAGGCAAGCCATCAAAGTGGTTCCACCTCATCATGATTCCGTTGCAACAACAATATGGTGCTATATGTCATGCATAAAAAGGGGTTTCATAGACATGGTCAAAGGGCTGCTTGCCTGGCTCAGCAAGGTCTTCTGGGTCTTAAAAGTCTTCTGGTCCAACTCCTTCGTCAGTAATGCAATCTATCATCACAAAATAATAACAAGAAAAATAAGGCAATAATAAAACAGAAAAACCAAAGTGCTCAGAAAAATGTCAACTTATTTTTGTTAAATACTAGGGTGAAAACTAAGAAGGGGAAAATTCCTTTTTTTTGTTTGGCGTTAGGGGGGACAGAGTAGTGGATTTTCAAACAGAGATCTTATTGTTCAAATTTGAATTTAAATTTGAACAATGCAGAAAAGTGTAATGGATGTGTATGAAAGTTACATCAATAAATAGGTGGGATTATTGTAAGATTTTAGGAGTTGGAATTATTCCATTTGGATAAATGTTTTATCCTGTGGAATTTTTATAAAACAGACAGAAAAAGAAAAAGAAAAATGGCACTCTGCCACTGGGCCAGAAAGGCCACAGTGCAGCAGGCCCAAAGGAAAATCATCCCGCGCAAGGCTGCCACGTCGAAGGCGTAAAGGCGAAGTACGCCTTCGACCGACGGTAAACCAGTGCGCGCGCGTGCATTTTTAAACCCGACGGGTGGGTCCCACCCGTCAGGGCGTGAGGCTGACGGACAGGGCCCGGGAGGATGCATGGGTGGTACCGTTGTGCTTAGGGAGGAGCCGCCATTTGGATGGAGGTGGAGTTGGTCGCCGGGGTGGCTTGGTTCGCTGGCGACGAGGAGGCACGGCGGAGTTGCTTCGGGTGGCGGCGGTTCCGGCCGTTTTCGGCAGCTAAAGAGAGGGGAAACAGGGGGGAAATGGTCAGTGGGCTCCTACGGTTCTAGATCGAGTGAGAGCGGTAGCGGAGAAGGCGTATACCTCTGGATCGACGGCGACCCGAGGCGGCGGAGCTCCGGTCGATCCCGAGCACAGAAGCCCCTTGAGGACATTTGGGTGGTGCGGGCGTGCTCTTGGGGGGTGTGAGGAGGAGGCGGATGCTACTGAAGCGGCCCGGGGCGGCTTATATAGCCGGGCACCGGTCCACCGTGGACTTGTGCGCCGGCGAGGTCACGGGCGAGGCCAGAAGCCGTGAGGGCACTCATGAACGAGTCCAGACCGTTCGTGGATCAGGTCCACGTCCAGAGAATGGAAGGGAAGGAGCGGGGAAGGCTCCAGAGAATTCGCGCGTGTGAGGCCGTGCATTGGAGCTTGCAGGCGGCCGGCGCGTGCGAGGGAGGCCACAGGAGGGAGAAGGAGGAGGGGGCCAACCAGCTGCCGTGTTGCGGACGTCGAGGAGTTTCGTCGGGCGCGCTGGGGTGGCCCGAGGTGGCCGGGGCGGTTGGAAGGGGGCGGCTACAGTGCGGAGCGCACTGTAGCGCGCTCTAGAGCGCCCAAATGGTCGGCATGGCCATTTTCTATGCAGTGTGGGCACGACCAAAGGTGTCTGGTGGCTCTAGGGGGTGTAAAGAATGGGGGAGGGGCATTGGATGCCCTGGGTGCCACTGGGGTGAGGAGGGAGGTGAGAAAGGAGAAGAATGTTGCTGTCCAGAAGGGTAAATGGGGATGTTTCACTCTTCAATCATTGAGCTAAGGCCAGGGAAGAGTTACTGGAGGTAGGAGAGGACTAGGAGGAGCTGTGGTAAAAAGTTGAGCTCAAGGAGAATAGTTTTAGTGGTCAAAATGGAGATTTTTGGAAAGTGGTAGAAGGTGTTTGATAATGGTTTGGGCCAGCAGATGATTTCCAATTGCCATGAGACTCCACAGGGTGAAATGAAACATATAATTAGGGCCTTCCACCAATTTGGAGCTTATTTGGGCAAAGTTGCCAATGCAACTTTTGTAAACCCTAGAAATTAGCAGAAATGAACTTGTGTAGATCTAGTTGAGCAAATCACTTCCCCTTGATTCACCACTTGGTTTAGTGGCCTCATTTGGTCATGTGAACATGCTCAAAAAAGTTGGGGTCAAGGAGAGAAAGTTGTTAGTACAAACTTGTTCAAATTTGATTCTGGTCAAAAAGGGTTTTGGGGCATTTTGGTGAGCCAAAATGACATTGATTGATATGAGGCTTTGCAACGTGATCACAATATGCATTTGTGACTTGCTGGATTTTCTTTGGATTTTTATGAAAATATTTCCTGTAGAAATATTTCAAATCCTTGAAATGGGCAGAAATGGTTTTGGGAGGTTTTGTCCAATATTTTGAACATGACCATGTGTTGAAACTCTTATATATGGAAACTATATGTGCACTGAGTTCCCCTGATTTTTGTCAAATATTTTTGAAACAATAAAATAATTTTTCCCTATTAAAGACCATTTCTGGCCTTAAGAAAAAGATTTTAAATAAAATAGGAAAATAACTTTTAAAATTATATTTTTGTGGTTTATGGAAGTCCTATATCTAATAGGATTCAAATATACTTTTTGAAAGATTTTTCACACCCCAAATCAAGCACTTGCAGTGCAAACCTCAATTCAGGGGGTTTTGGAAAACTAATTTTTGAAAATACTTTTTGGCCAAATTATTTTTTAAGAAAATACTGTATTGCACTATACACATGGCATGATCATTGTGCATAAGTGTGGGGCAAGTATATGAGGTATAGAAGGTGGAGTTGTGTTGACTTTAAAGAGCACTTTAAAAAAACATAGAGGGAAAACCAACTCCAAATAAAAAGCCAAATAATGCCAAAGTTTTTGTCAAACCACACTTTATCATGATTTATTAGCTTAAGTGTTGTGACATGAAAATCAGGGTGTGACAAACCTACCCCCCTTACAAGAATCTCGTCCCCGAGATTCCCAAACTAGTCATGGAAAGGAATACGAAAACTGGATCCGGGGGTAGTCTTCACGTCCTCATACCGCTTGTGCTTCCGAGTGGTGCTCCATTGAACCTTGAAGTACTCAATGGTGTGGCTTCGTGTATGACATCCTGCTTGATCCATATTGCCATTCGGGTCTCTCGCGTAAGTCATATTGGGCTGGAGGTCGATGGCTTGGTGATCGATGTCCTTGTAGGGATCGGGTTGGTTAGGAAATTGGAAGCACTTTCGAAGCTGTGACTCATGGAAAATGCTGTGCACAGTGGGTGGCTCAGGTGGTAACTCCAGCTGGCAACTGTCTTCTCTTTCTTCTCGTAGCAATCTCGGTGGGGGTTGTTAAATCTTGGAGTGAGCTTCCCTTTGACATGGAAATGCTTGGTCCTTCTGAGAGGAGTGGTTTGCAGATACGCACGGTCTTCGACGAGTAAGTTCACTTCTTGACGATGGTGGTTGGTATAGTTCTTCCTCCTTGACATGGCGGTCTTCAGATGTTCCCTATCTAGCTGAACGGATCTTCTTCCGTCTTCGGGTGGACAAGTAGGTCACCAAATGATGATGACAACTATCTTGTCTAAGCACTCCATGAAGACTTTGTTCACGGGGTACATAAAGTAGGTTGGGGGTATTGGTGGTGGTCACGGTTGAGTATGGTCCGAGGTGTTCTCGATCTAGAGTCAAGACCTATGGTAATGATCCGACCATGTTGTGGCTTAGTAGGGCTTAAGGTTTTCAAGGATTCTAGTGTGTGAGTGAACATTTTATTATCTTATCCTTAAGCACGGTTTCTGAGATGCCAATAGTCTATCTAGTACTTCAAACAAATAACCTTATACCACCGAAAGAATCATCTCGTATAGGCCAAATTCAATCATCACTCATGTGATCTATATATACTCGTGACTCCTGAGAGGAGGTCTAACAAAATCATATATGTCTATGATCCCCAAACTTATATGTATGGCTACCCCTAAAAATCCATGGGTAGAGCATACAAGCTTCCAAGAGGGAATAAATCATGACAATCTAAGTGCCCATCCTATTCTTCCAAGGTCCATGTTAGTGTATCTCTATCCTAAGGAAACACGTCGTATGCCACTCCAAACTCTTGTTTCCTTCCTATGAATCAACTCCAACAACCCGTTAACTTCCATTAATCACTACATAATCCTTTAATTATACAAATCCAGTGTTTATGGTGTTCCACATGATCTCCTAAAGCCCTATAATCCCCAAATACTTGAAAGGCTATCCTTACTATGGACAATCCACCAATTCCCATTATTGCGATCAAGTAAGCTCCAAGGTCAAGCTTATATCCTCTCCGACAATTAATCCAATCTCCTAGTTTATTGTCCTCCAAGAAACATGGTATCATGATCGAGATCATCATTCTAAATCCAGTTTACTCCAAACCATGTAGACTTACTCACCACCTATACTCAACTAGGATCACCTATTTAAATCCAAATCTCATGTCCAACGAGAATTCCTACATGTTTCCCCCAAGTCATTTACGTAATATCAACTGTCTCCTATCAATATCCCGTGGCTAAGTTAAATCCATATACTTCCAAGAATTCAGCTTGCGATCTTAATTGTCCAATTTATCTAGGGGTAATGAAAGCTACGCTATTCTATTAACATGATCCCACAAAGTTCAACATGAATGCCTTATAATCCACCAAAGAGTCTTAGATAATTCCTCAAGGTCAGTGATATAAACTCATCAAGTCATTTGTCCTCTATTCCTATATCCTCAAACTGGTCTTCCTTATGGCATCGTCAGTTCTAGTGCGATATTAGGATGATAATGTGCTTGTTGACTATATCCACTAGTTCCATAATGAACCTAGTGTTGTGCAAGGTTTACAGAGGCTTAATTGGTTCTCTTGCAATTATGTGGGCTAAGCACATGGTTAAGGACTCGAGCTGGGGTATCTCATGAAGTCTCGAAGGGTCTAGGAATGGGTTTCTATTCTGGAGGGTTAAACATAACTCTACGGGGTTTCACTTGGTCGAGGAGACTGTAGAAAAGTTCTTTAGTGCTAGTTGGTTGCCGAAGTAGAATCCTTGGTGCATTTTGTCTTGCTAGTCTTCAGAGATGAGAGGGAGACGTAGCATAGAAGGGGGATGCCAAAAGGGGGTTCTATAGTGCAAGTGCAAACAAACAAGTGCCGAAAGGCCACACACAATTCCATTAAGACATGATAGGTGATACAGTCACATACAAGCTGCCTAGGGCAAATGTGCGACTTATATCAAAACACAAACAAATAAAAACAAGCAACACAGAACATGGTTCCATTCGAACCATCACACGGACTCGACTACGCATATGGGGGTACATGACTCATCCTACCCTAGGGGTTCTCGGACTTGGTAGTCGTGCTTGCTCGGAGAGAAGGGCGTTCAGTCTTAAGTTCATGGGTTCCCCTTGTGGTGCCAATGGGTATGCGATAGTCGGCCACCTGTTGGGACACGTTCTTTTAATGTGCCCAAGTTCACCACACCCGTGACAAGTGTCGGAAGCAAAAAGGTTGTCATTCAGTCTTGGGTTATGCCGTCGGTGGCTTGACGATGATCTTCTACGAGGTGGATATGGAAATTCATTCCTATGCCTCCCGCGTGGGGTTTGGTTGCGGGTTTTCTGAAGATCCTCGATTTGTTGCTCCTGATTGGCAATGTGGGATTGTAAGGCAGTGATTTGATGTCCTCGCGTGGCCACCTTCTTCTTCTCGAGGCAGTGGAGGTGCTGAAGTGAAGGGAGGTCTTGGCGAGCCTTAAGGAATGCTTTGGTAAGGTGACATAGAAGGTAGCCTCCTGCGTTGATGAAGCGAATCTGATACTTGAGGGTTGGATCCTCATCTTCTGGGGAAATCATCACTTGAGTTGGGGCTCCAAATCCGTTCTTGTCAGATAGATAGTGGGTGGCATGTTCTTCTTTCATTTCTAGAAGGAGGTCTCGAAGACAGAGGAGCGCTTCATATGCCACCTGCTGAATGGCCAGGTCTCTTGTTGGCATGGGTGGTCCAATGAAGAACCACCCCTGGGATGAGGTCTTGGCAGGCACAAAAACCTTGGCGTAGAACTCCTTTTCGAGCACATCATTTTCCAGTTCATGTAGGGTGTATATGGGCAGCAAGGGATAGTGGCATTGTTGGAGGCAGTCTTTTAGGAGTGATGGGAACCCTATCATAAGGAGTCTCAAGGGGGTGACGACCATCTACAAAAGTTGAATAGGAGAGTCATTAAGGAAAAATATCCCTTAGGTTTGGGAAATCTCAGAAAAGAAGAGGAGTATAGAGGGTTTTGCAAAACGGGTTTTGTCCTATCTAACGCCCATGCTAACTAAGGCTTCCTACAATCAGGATGGCTCTGATATCAACTCTGTGGGGACCCCGACTCATAAGTCGTGATCACCGAATGCACGTGTACAGTGATCCCAGAGATCAATGCTCATTGAACACACAGAAGCTGAATAACAAGAGTCTTACATCCATACATATCGTCTTACACAAATTATGACCATTATGGTCAAGTCTTACATAGATAAAGCCAGAAGGGCTGAATGCCAAATAAACTTAAGCAGCAGAAATCTTCGTCGATAAGTAGAACCCATGCCATCTGCCTTAACCCTACAGGCATTCTGACTGGGAAACGTCCTAGTTCGCATGTCATCTCCAAAGAACTCTTCTTCGAACTCCTGTTCTTCCATGCCTAGCCAATTAAATAACCAGTGGCAAGCCAATGAGTACTTTGAATGTACTTGCAAGCAACCCATGTTTTGGCTCAAGATACAACAATGCATGATATAGGTAAATTTTTGCAGAAAGCTAGTTTTGAGTGCAATGACATGTTCAACAACTTGTAAGACATGCATCAGGAGAATTCAAGTAATCATGAGGACAGGTTACAGATATCAACATAAATAGAGTGGGCATCAACCCAACTCAATCATGTCAAGTCCTTTGACTTGACCCAAGTAATTCTTCCCACTTATCCAAACACATACACTGGTTTCTAAACATGTGGACGTTGCCCAAGAGCGGTTACCCAACTGTCCTTGACCGTGGACATGGCTATTCGAATAGTTTTACACTCTGTAGAGGTTGCACACTTTACCCACAAGATCCGGGGAACTTCCGTGTCATCCACGACCCGCGGTACCTCAAGTACCTGGGGTAAGCACCCGATCACTATCTTTCCCTAGACGACACTAACATGGAGTCCACTCGATTGGTAGTAACCCCCGTGCCCAACATTTCACAACTTAAAATTGTGGAGCCTCGCTCCCATATTCATCACATACCACTGGCACGGGGTACCAACGGTGTGTCCGGTGCCCCATAAAAATGTTCTTGGCCGCCCTACCTAGCACGACCCCATCCCAAGAGAGAGGACCAACTCTCCCCTGTCACTAGTAATGCGGGCTCCAAGCTAGTATCGGCCTAGGTAATCACTAATGCCCTTTCCCATATAAGGGTAGAGTGGTTGCACATGTAAGGTTGGAATAACGGTCGCAACTTAAACCAATCTGTTTTTGAAAGCAACACACACACTTGCCTCGGTACACCACTTCGTCATCAAGCGGTTACCCATCTCATTATATCCCTCGGGCATAAGTGGCACCCAATGGGGTTTTCGAAATGTCCTTTGAAAATACTTTGTCTCCATCACCATGCATATTCCCGTCCCTTTTTGCGTAGCAACTACTTTAGCATCCTATCTACTCCCACCGGCATAACCCTCATAAGGAGGTAGGGTCATGCACAATGCAAGTATCAACGAGGAAGTAACGAAGGCAAACCATCAAAGTGGTTCCACCTCATCATGATTCCGTTGCAACAACAATATGGTGCTATATGTCATGTATAAAAAGGGGTTTCATAAATAAGGTCAAAGGGTTGCTTGCCTGGCTCAGCAAGGTCTTCTGGGTCTTCAAAGTCTTCTGGTCCAACTCCTTCGTCAGTAATGCCATCTATCGTCGCAAAATAATAAGGAGAAAAATAAGGCAATAATAAAATAGAAAAACCAAAGTGCTCAGAAAAATGTCAACTTATTTTCGTTAAATACTAGGGTGAAAACTAAGAAGGGGAAAATTCCTAGTTTTGAATTTGGAGTGAGGGGGACAGAGTAGTGGATTTTCAAACAGAGATCTTATTGTTCAAATTTGAATTTAAATTTGAACAGTGCATAAAAGTGTAATGGATGTGTATGAAAGTTACATCAATAAATAGGTGGGTTATTCTAATATTTTAGGAGTTGGAAATTATTCCATTTGGATAAATGTTTTATCCTGTGGAATTTTTATAAAACAGACAGAAAAAGAAAAAGAAAAGTGGCACTGTGCCACTGGGCCAGAAAGGCCATAGTGTAGCAGGCCCAAAGGAAAATCAGCTCGCGCAAGGCTGCCCCGTCGAAGGCGTAAAGGCGAAGTACGCCTTCGACCGACGGCGAACTGGTGCGCGTGCGTGTGCATTTTTAAACCTGATGGGTGGGTCCCACCCGTCAGGGCGTGAGGCTGACGGACAGGGCCCACGACCGTCGTCCTCTACCTCCATCCAGAGGCGACGGCGAGCTTGCAGGCGGCGATATAGGGCACAGGAGGATGCGTGGGTGGTACCGTTGTGCTCAGGGAGGAGCCGCCGTTCGGATGGAGGTGGAGTTGGTCGCCGGGGTGGCCTGGTTCGCCGGCGACGAGTAGGCACGGAGGAGTTGCTTCGGGTGGCGGCGGTTCCGGCCATTTTCGGCAGCTAAAGAGAGGGGGAACAAGGGGGAAATGGTCAGTGGGCTCCTGCGGTTCTAGATCGAGTGAGAGTGGTAGCGGAGAAGGCGTATACCTCTGGATCGACGGCAACCCGAGGCGGAGGAGCTCTGGTCGATCCCGAGCACAGAAGCCCCTTGAGGACGTTTGGGTGGTGCGGGCGTGCTCTTGGGAGTGTGAGGAGGAGGCGGATGCTACTGGAGCGGCCCAGGGCGGCTTATATAGCCGGGCACCGGTCCACCGTGGACTCGTGCACCGGCGAGGTCACGGGCGAGGCCAGAGCCCGTGAGGGCACTCGTGAACGAGTCCAGACCGTTCGTGGATCAGGTCCACGTCCAGAGGAGGGAAGGGAAGGAGCGGGGAAGGCTCCAGAGAGCTCGCGCGTGTGAGGCCGTGCATTATAGCTTGCAGGCGACCGGCGCGCGTGCGAGGGAGGCCACAGGAGGGAGAAGGAGGAGGGGGCCGACCATCTGCCGTGTTGCGGACGTCGAGGCGTCTCGTCGGGCGCGCTGGGGAGGCCCGAGGTGGCCGGGGGCGGTTGGAAGGGGGCGGCTACAGTGCGGGAGCGCACTGTAGCTCGCTCCAGAGTGCCCAAATGGCCGGCATGGCCATTTTCTATGAAGTGTGGGCACGGCCAAAGGTGTCTGGTGGCTCTAGGTGGGAGTAAAGAATGGGGGAGGGGCATTGGATGCCCTTGGTGGCCACTAGGGTGAGGAGGGAGGTGAGAAAGGAGAAGAATGCTGCTATACAAAAGGGTAAATGGGGATGTTTCACTCTTCAATCATTGAGTTGAGGCCAGGGAAGAGTTACTGGAGGTAGGAGAGGACTAGGAGGAGCTATGGTAAAAAGTTGAGCTCAAGGAGAATAGTTTTAGTGGTAAAAATGGAGATTTTTGGGAAGTGGTAGAAGGTGTTTGATAATGGTTTGGGCCAGCAGATGATTTCCAATTGCCATGAGACCCCACAGGGTGAAATGAAACATATAATTAGGGCCTTCCACCAATTTGGAGCTTATTTGGGCAAAGTTGCCAATGCAACTTTTGTAAACCCAAGAAATTAGCAGAAATTAACTTGTGTAGATCTAGTTGAGCAAATCACTTCCCCTTGATGCACGACTTGGTGTAGTGGCCTCATTTGGTCATGTGAACATGCTCACAAAAGTTGGGGTCAAGGAGAGAAAGTTGGTAGTACGAACTTGTTCAAATTTGATTCTGGTCAGAGAGGGTTCTGGGGCATTTTGGTGAGCCAAAATGACATTGATTAATATGAGGCTTTGCAAGGTGATTACAATATGCATTTGTGACTTGCTGGATTTTCTTTGGATTTTTATGAAAATATTTCCTGTAGAAATATTTCAAATCCTTGAAATGGGCAGAAATGGTTTTGGGAGGTTTTGTCCAATATTTTGAACATGACCATGTGTTGAAACTCTTATATATGGCAAATATATGTCCATTGAGTTTCCCTGATTTTTGTCAAATATTTTTGAAACAATCAAATAATTTTTCCCTATTAAAGACCATTTCTGGCCTTAAGAAAAAGATTTTAAATAAAATAGGAAAATAACTTTTAAAATTATATTTTTGTGGTTTATGGGAGTCCTATATCTAATAGGATTCAGATATACTTTTTGAAAGATTTTTCACACCCGAAATCAAGTACTTGCAATGCAAACCTCAATTCAGGGGGTTTTGGAAAACTAATTTTTGAAAATACTATTTGGCCAAAATATTTTTTAAGAAAATACTGTATTGCACTATACACATGGCATGATCATTGTGCATAAGTGTGGGGCAAGTATATGAGGTATAGAAGGTGGAGTTGTGTTGACTTTAAAGAGCACTTTAAAAAAAACATGGAGAGAAAACCAACTCCAAATAAAAAGCCAAATAATGCAAAAGTTTTTGTCAAACCACACTTTATCATGATTTATTAGCTTAAGTGTTGTGACATGAAAATCGGGGTGTGACAAACCTACCCCCCTTACAAGAATCTCGTCCCCGAGATTCCCAAACTAGTCATGGAAAGGAATACGAAAACTGGATCCGGGGGCAGTCTTCACGTCCTCATACCGCTTGTGCTTCCGAGTGGTGCTCTGTGGCTTCGTGTATGACATCCTGCTTGATCCATATTGCCATTGGGGTCTCTCGCGTAAGTCATATTGGGCTGGAGGTCGATGGCTCGGTGATCGATGTCCTTGTAGGGATCGGGTTGGTTAGGAAGTTGGAAGCACTTTCGAAGCTGTGACTCATGGAAAATGCTGTGCATAGTGGGTGGCTCAGGTGGTAACTCCAGCTGGCAACTGTCTTCTCTTTCATCTCGTAGCAATCTCGGCGGGGGTTGTTAAATCTTCGAGTGAGCTTCCCTTTGACATGGAAATGCTTGGTCCTTCTGAGAGGAGTGGTTTGCAGATACGCACGGTCTTCGACGAGTAAGTTCACTTCTTGACGATGGTGGTTGGTATAGTTCTTCCTCCTTGACATGGCGGTCTTCAGATGTTCCCTATCTAGCTGAACGGATCTTCTTCCGTCTTCGGTGGACAAGTAGGTCACCAAATGATGATGACAACTATCTTGTCTAAGAACTCCATGAAGACTTTGTTCACGGGGTGCATAAAGTAGGCTGGGAGTATTGGTGGTGGTTACGGTTGAGTATGGTCCGAGGTGTTCTCGATCTAGAGTCAAGACCTATGGTAATGATCCGACCATGTTGTGCTTAGTAGGGCTTAAGGGTTTCAAGGATTCTCGTGTGCGAGTGAACATTTTATTATCTTATCCTTAAGCACGGTTTCTGAGATGCCAATAGTCTATCTAGTCCTTCAAACAAATAACCTTATACCACCGAAAGAATCATCTCGTATAGGCCAAATTCAATCATCACTCATGTGATCTATATATACTCGTGACTCCTGAGAGGAGGTCTAACAAAATCATATATGTCTACGATCCCCAAGCTTATATGTATGGCTACCCCTAAAAATCCATGGGTAGAGCATACAAGCTTCCAAGAGGGAATAAATCATGACAATCTAAGTGCCCATCCTATTCTTCCAAGGTCCATGTTAGTGTATCTCTATCCTAAGGAAACACGTCGTATGCCACTCCAAACTCTTGTTTCCTTCCTATGAATCAACTCCAACAACCCGTTAACTTCCATTAATCACTACATAATCCTTTAATTCTACAAATCCAGTGTTTATGGTGTTCCACATGATCTCCTAAAGCCCTATAATCCCCAAATACTTGAAAGGCTATCCTTACTATGGACAATCCACCAATTCCCATTATCGCGATCAAGTAAGCTCCAAGGTCAAGCTTATATCATCTCTGACAATTAATCCAATCTCCTAGTTTATTTTCCTCCAAGAAACATGGTATCATGATCGAGATCATCATTCTAAATCCAGTTTACTCCAAACCATGTAGACTTACTCACCACCTATACTCAACTAGGATCACCTATTTAAATCCAAATCTCATGTCCAACGAGAATTCCTACATGTTTCCCCCAAGTCATTTACGTAATATCAACTATCTCCTATCAATATCCCATGGCTAAGTTAAATCCATATACTTCCAAGAATTCAGCATGCGATCTTAATTGTCCAATTTATCCAGGGGTAATGAAAGCTACGCTACTCTATTAACATGATCCCACCAAGTTCAACATGAAAGCCTTATAATCCACCAAAGAGTCTCAGATAATTCCTCAAGGTCAGTGATATAAACTCATCAAGTCATTTGTCCTCTATTCCTATATCCTCAAACTGGTCTTCCTTATGGCATCATCAGTTCTAGTGCTATATTAGGATGATAATGTGTTTGTTCACTATATCCACTAGTTCCATAATGAACCTAGTGTTTTGCAAGGTTTACAGAGGCTTAACTAGTTCTCTTGCAATTATGTGGGCTAAGCACATGGTTAAGGACTCGAGCTGGGGTATCTCATGAAGTCTCGAAGGGTCTAGGAATGGGTTTCTAGTCTGAAGGGTTAAACATAACTCTACGGGGTTTCACTTGG
Source organism: Triticum dicoccoides (assembly GCF_002162155.2). Classification (NCBI taxonomy): domain Eukaryota; kingdom Viridiplantae; phylum Streptophyta; class Magnoliopsida; order Poales; family Poaceae; genus Triticum; species Triticum dicoccoides. Next base: position 169,963,277 of record NC_041390.1, on the reverse strand, counting down.
TCGAGGAGACTGTAGAAAAGTTCTTTAGTGCTAGTTGGTTGCCGAAGTAGAATCCTTGGTGCATTTTGTCTTGCTGGTCTTCAGAGATGAGAGGAAGACATAGCATAGAAGGGGGATGCCAAAAGGGGGTTCTATAGTTCAAGTGCAAACAAACAAGTGCCGAAAGGCCACACACAATTCCGTTCAGACATGATAGGTGATACAGTCACATACAAGCTGCCTAGGGCAAATGTGCGACTTATATCAAAACACAAACAAATAAAAACAAGCAACACAGAACGTGGTTCCATTCGAACCATCACACGGACTCGACTATGCATATGGGGGTACATGACTCATCCTACACAAGGGGTTCTCGGACTTGGTAGTCGTGCTTGCTCGGAGAGAAGGGCGTTCAGTCTTCAGTTCATGGGTTCCCCTTGTGGTGCCAATGGGTATGCGACAGTCGGCCACCTGTTGGGACACATCATTTTAATGTGCCCAAGTTCACCACACCCGTGATAAGTGTCGGAAGCAAAAAGGTTGTCATTCAGTCTTGGGTTATGCCGTCGGTGGCTTGACGATGATCTTCTACGAGGTGGATATGGAAATTCATTCCTATGCCTCCCGCGTGGGGTTTGGTTGCGGGTTTTCTGATGATCCTCGATTTGTTGCTCCTGATTGGCAATGTGGGCTTGTAAGGCAGTGATTTGCTGTCCTCGCGTGGCCACCTTCTTCTTCTCGAGGCAGTGGAGGTGCAGAAGTGAAGGGAGGTCTTGGCGAGCCTTAAGGAATGCTTTGGTAAGGTGACATAGAAGGTAGTCTCTTGTGTTGATGAAGCGAATCTGGTACTTGAGGGTTGGATCCTCATCTTCTGGGGAAATCATCACTTGAGTTGGGGCTCCAAATCCGTTCTTGTCAGATAGATAGCGGGTGGCATGTTCTTCTTTCATTTCTAGAAGGAGGTCTCGAAGAAAGAGGAGCGCTTCATATGCCACCTGCTGAATGGCTAGGTCTCTTGTTGGCATGGGTGGTCCAATGAAGAACCACCCCTCGGGTGAGGTTTTGGCAGGCACAAAAACCTTGGCGTAGAACTCCTTTTCGAGCACATCATTTTCCAGTTCATGTAGGGTGTATATGGGCAGCAAGGGATAGTGGCATTGTTGGAGGGAGTCTTTTAGGAGTGATGGGAACCCTGTCATAAGGAGTCTCAAGGGGGTGACGGCCATCTACAAAAGTTGAATAGGAGAGGTCATTAAGGAAAAATATCCCTTAGGTTTGGGAAATCTCAGAAAAGAAGAGGAGTATAGAGGGTTTTGCAAAACGGGTTTTGTCCTATCTAACGCCCATGCTAACTAAGGCTTCCTACAATCAGGATGGCTCTGATATCAACTCTGTGGGGACCCCGACTCATAAGTCGTGATCACCGAATGCACGTGTACAGTGATCCCAGAGATCAATGCTCATTGAACACACAGAAGCTGAATAACAAGAGTCTTACATCCATACATATCGTCTTACACAAATTATGACCATTATGGTCAAGTCTTACATAGATAAAGCCACAAGGGCTGAATGCCAAATAAACTTAAGCAGCGGAAATCTTCGTCAATAAGTAGAACCCATGCCATCTGCCTTAACCCTACAGGCATTCTAACTGGGAAACGTCCTAGTTCGCATGTCGTCTCCAAAGAACTCTTCTTTGAACTCCTGTTCTTCCATGCCTGGCCAATTAAATAACCAGTGGCAAGCCAATGAGTACTTTGAATGTACTTGCAAGCAACCCATGTTTTGGCTCAAGATACAACAATGCATGATATAGGTAAATTTTTGCAGAAAGCTAGTTTTGAGTGCAATGACATGTTCAACAACATGTAAGACATGCATCAGGAGAATTCAAGTAATCATGAGGACAGGTTACAGATATCAACATAAATAGAGTGGGCATCAACCCAACTCAATCATGTCAAGTCCTTTGACTTGACCCAAGTAGTTCTTCCCACTTATCCAAACACATACACTGGTTTCTAAACATGTGGACGTTGCCCAAGAGCGGTTACCCAACTGTCCTTGACCGTGGACATGGCTATTCGAATAGTTTTACACTCTGCAGAGGTTGCAGACTTTACCCACAAGATCCGGGGAACTTCCGTGTCATCCACGACCCGCGGTACCTCAAGTACCCGGGGTAAGCACCCGATCACTATCTTTCCCTAGACGACACTAACATGGAGTCCACTCGATTGGTAGTAACCCCCGTGCCCAACATTTCACAACTTAAAATTGTGGAGCCTCGCTCCCATATTCATCACCTACCACTGGCACGGGGTACCAACGGTGTGTCCGGTGCCCCATAAAAATGTTCTTGGCCGCCCTACCTGGCACGACCCCATCCCGAGATAGAGCACCAACTCTCCCCTATCACTAGTAATGCGGGCTCCAAGCTAGTATCGCCCTAGGTAATCAATAATGCCCTTTCCCATATAAGGGTAGAGTGGTTGCGCATGTAAGGTTGGAATAACGATCGCAACTTAAACCAATCTGTTTTTGAAAGCAACACACACACTTGCCTCGGTACACCACTTCGTCATCAAGCGGTTACCCATCTCATTATATCCCTCGGGCATAAGTGGCACCCAACGGGGTTTTCGAAAAGTCCTTTGAAAATACTTTGTCTCCATCACCATGCATATTCCCATCCCTTTTTGCGTAGCAACTACTTTAGCATCCTATCTACTCCCACCGGCATAACCCTCATAAGGAGGTAGGGTCATGCACAATGCAAGTATCAACGAGGAAGTAACGGAGGCAAACCATCAAAGTGGTTCCACCTCATCATGATTCCGTTGCAACAACAATATGGTGCTATATGTCATGCATAAAAAGGGGTTTCATAGACATGGTCAAAGGGCTGCTTGCCTGGCTCAGCAAGGTCTTCTGGGTCTTAAAAGTCTTCTGGTCCAACTCCTTCGTTAGTAACGCCATCTATCGTCGCAAAATAATAACAAGAAAAATAAGGCAATAATAAAACAGAAAAACCTAAGTGCTCAGAAAAATGTCAACATATTTTCGTTAAATACTAGGGTGAAAACTAAGAAGGGGAAAATTCCTAGTTTTGAATTTGGAGTTAGGGGGACAGAGTAGTGGATTTTCAAACAGAGATCTTATTGTTCAAATTTGAATTTAAATTTGAACAGTGCATAAAAGTGTAATGGATGTGTATGAAAGTTACATCAATAAATAGATGGGATTATTCTAAGATTTTAGGAGTTGGAATTATTCCATTTGGATAAATGTTTTATCCTGTGGAATTTTTATAAAACAGACAGAAAAAGAAAAAGAAGAGTGGCACTGTGCCACTGGGCCAGAAAGGCCATAGTGTAGCAGGCCCAAAGGAAAATCAGCTCGCGCAAGGCTGCCACGTCGAAGGCGTAAAGGCGAAGTACGCCTTCGACCGACGGTGACCCGGTGCACGTGCGCGTGCATTTTTAAACCTGACGGGTGGGTCCCACCCGTCAGGGCGTGAGGCTGACGGACAGGGCCCACGACCGTCGTCCTCTACCTCCGTCTAGAGGCGACGGCGAGCTTGCAGGCGGCGATATAGGGCACAGGAGGATGCGTGGGTGGTACCGTTGTGCTCAGGGAGGAGCCGCCGTTCGGATGGAGGTGGAGTTGGTCGCCGGGGTGGCCTGGTTCGCCGGCGACGAGTAGGCACGGCGGAGTTGCTTCGGGTGGCGGCGGTTCCGGCCGTTTTTGGCAGCTAAAGAGAGGGGGAACAAGGGGGAAATGGTCAGTGGGCTCCTGCGGTTCTAGATCGAATGAGAGTGGTAACGGAGAAGGCATATACCTCTGGATCGATGGCAACCCGAGGCAGAGGAGCTCTGGTCGATCCCGAGCACAGAAGCCCCTTGAGGACGTTTTGGGTGGTGCGGGCGTGCTCTTGGGGGTGTGAGGACGAGGCGGATGCTACTGGAGCGGCCCAGGGCGGCTTATATAGCCGGGCACCGGTCCACCGTGGACTCGTGCACCGGCAAGGTCACAGGCGAGGCCAGAGCCCGTGAGGGCACTCGTGAACGAGTCCAGACCGTTCGTGGATCAGGTCCACGTCCAGAGGAGGGAAGGGAAGGAGCGGGGAAGGCTCCAGAGAGCTCGCGCGTGTGAGGCCGTGCATTAGAGCTTGCAGTCGGCCGGCGCGCGTGCGAGGGAGGCCACACGAGGGAGAAGGAGGAGGGGGCCGACCATCTGCCATGTTGCGGACATCGAGGCGTCTCGTCGGGCGTGCTGGGGAGGCCCGAGGTGGCCGGGGGCGGTTGGAAGGGGGCGGCTACAGTGCGGGAGCGCACTATAGCTCGCTCCAGAGTGCCCAAATGGCCGGCATGGCCATTTTCTATGCAGTGTGGGCACGGCCAAAGGTGTCTGGTGGCTCTAGGGGGGAGTAAAGAATGGGGGAGGGGCATTGGATGCCCTGGGTGGCCACTGGGCTGAGGAGGGAGGTGAGAAAGGAGAAGAATGCTGCTATCCAGAAGGGTAAATGGGGATGTTTCACTCTTCAATCATTGAGCTGAGGCCTGGGAAGAGTTACTGGAGGTAGGAGAGGACTAGGAGGAGCTATGGTAAAAAGTTGAGCTCAAGGAGAATAGTTTTAGTGGTCAAAATGGAGATTTTTGGGAAGTGGCAAAAGGTGTTTGATAATGGTTTGGGCCAGCAGATGATTTCCAATTGCCATGAGACCCCACAGGGTGAAATGAAACATATAATTAGGGCCTTCCACCAATTTGGAGCTTATTTGGGCAAAGTTGCCAATGCAACTTTTGTAAACCCAAGAAATTAGCAGAAATTAACTTGTGTAGATCTAGTTGAGCAAATCACTTCCCCTTGATGCACGACTTGGTTTAGTGGCCTCATTTGATCATGTGAACATGCTCACAAAAGTTGGGGTCAAGGAGAGAAAGTTGGTAGTACAAATATGTTCAAATTTGATTCTGGTCAGAGAGGGTTTTGGGGCATTTTTGTGTGCCAAAATGACATTGATTGATATGAGGCTTTGCAAGGTGGTCACTATATGCATTTGTGACTTGCTGGATTTTCCTTGGATTTTTATGAAAATATTTCTTGTAGAAATATTTCAAATCCTTGAAATGGGCAGAAATGGTTTTGGGAGGTTTTGTCCAATATTTTGAACATGACCATGTGTTGAAACTCTTATATATGGAAAATATATGTCCACAGAGTTTCCCTGATTTTTGTCAAATATTTTTGAAACAATAAAATAATTTTTCCCTATTAAAGACCATTTCTGGCCTTAAGAAAAATCTTTAAATAAAATAGGAAAATAACTTTTAAAATTGTATTTTTGTGGTTTATGGGAGTCCTATATCTAATAGGATTCAAATATACTTTTTGAAAGATTTTTCACACCCCAAATCAAGTACTTGCAGTGCAAACCTCAATTCAGGGGGTTTTGGAAAACTAATTTTTGAAAATACTATTTGGCCACATTATTTTTGTAAGAAAATACTATATTGCACTATACACATGGCATGATCATTGTGCAGAAGTTTGGGGCAAGGATATGAGGTATAGAAGGTGGAGTTGTGTTGACTTTAAAGAGCACTTTATAAAAAACACAGAGACAAAACCAACTCCAAATAAAAAGCCAAATAATGCAAAAGTTTTTGTCAAACCACAGTTTATCATGATTTATTAGCTTAAGTGTTGTGACATGAAAATCAGGGTGTGACACGTATTTCGCGAAAAAAATGTTTCCCCCTGACTGCCGGGACGCACCAGCTACATCTCCGCACGCAAGGAAGTGTGTCTGAAAAAAATGATTCGCCCCTTGACTACTGGGACCCACCAGCTACATCTTTGCACGCAAGGAAGTGTCTGACAGTCGGGACCCGCCTGGTCGAAGCGTATGTAGCATTGTCATTCCGGTCGCGAACGTGTACGTACATACTGGTCGATGTAGAGGCGCGCACGTGTCGTAGTAGAGGCACGCACGTAGCATGTACACATGCGTACAGCGGCCAGGGTGCAAGAAAGTAAATATGGCGACATACGTACATACGAGCGGGGTCTCTAACACCTACTCGCGCGTACGTATGGCCAGGGCTCGTGTACATGGCTGGGTCGGAACGGAGAAACAGCGTCGTTGTCATGTTCATGGGGAGCCAACCTACTGGGTCGGAACGGAATGCGTCGTCGTGTTCATCGGGAGGGCTTGGATGGAATAGCCGATGGAAACGAGGCCTGGCGTACCGCGAAATGGAGGAAACGGCCTTGTGTTCGACCGGCCATGTTCGAAACGGGATCCTACTCATCGGGAGGGGTCAGGCGTACCGCAAAAAGGAGGAAACAGACCTCCTACAGTCGAAATGGGGGTCCTGTTGATCGTGAGGGGTGTGGCGTACCGCAAAATGGAGGAAACGGACTTGTGTTGGAGCGCTACGGTTGAAACGGTGGTCCTGTTCATCGGGAGGGGTGTGGCGTACCGCAAAACAGGACTCCATGGGATACTGTTCATCTCCACCGTCGACCCCCTCCAGCCTCCACGGGCTACTGTTCATCCACCGTCGACCTCCTCCGGCCTCCACCTACAACTGTTCAACCACGGGCTCCTGTTCATCCTGCCTCCACCGCGAGCTACTCCACCGGCCACTGTTCAACCAACCCTCTCCATGGGCTCCTGTTCAACCAGCCCTCCACGGACTACTGTTCATCCAGCCCTCCATCATCTATTGTTCATCCTGCCCTCCACGAGGTGGTCCTGTTCATCCTGCCCTCCACGGGGTCAAGCTCATCCAGCCCCAACCGGCTCGATCGATCGGGGTCCTGTTCATCCAGAGGCAACACAATGGGGTCCTGTTCATCCACCCCCACTGGGAACTATTCATCCAAACCCCCCCAGCAACACTCACTGTTCATCCAGAGGCAGCATCAGTCGGCTTCAGTTAACAGCAGTAGCGAAGGAATCGCTCGATCAGGTTCAGTTAACAGCCATCGATCAATCGCTCGGGTTCAGTAACGTGTAGCCTGCAATGCAATCGCTCGGGTTCAGTTAGAGCCCAATGCCTCTCTCGGGTTCAGTTAGAGCCCAATGCCTCGCACCCACGCGTGTGCGTGTATGAGAGAAACGTGCATTGCTCGGCCCCGACCACCCAACGTGACCGGGAACACCCCGATATTTTCCTCGCCCTCGCTTATACCACAGTTTTCTCCGTCATGGACGGCCCAAAGAATGTCATGCAGCTGCGTCTCCGGCCCGCCCAGGACAAAAAGCCTATTTTCTGTCATGATTTTTTGTCATAGAAGTAGGACCCCACCACATCTATGATGATACTGTGTTTTGTCACAATTATTATCATAGAAGTGTCATAAGTATGCCAGGAAAAAAATTGGTTCGGCCCAAAATGTCACGGATGTGTCTTTGTTTGTAGTGATACCCCGTGATGGGAACCATATCTGTAGTCAACTCCATCGTAGAAGGGATGACACCAGTCACAAACATGGATGATTCAATTCATGGGACCTTTTGGTGCAGTTCACCTAAAATGAAGCAATGTCCCATGAGCTAGTAGCTTCTTCTTCTTCTTTTTTTAAGAAAAGGGCTCCAGCCCGGGTTCCATTTCCATCAGAAAACTAAACCCATAGAGATTCTTCTTCATTAGTTGCAATAAAATTGAGCAACATCAAGGTTGGTCATGAAGCTCCTGGAGAGTAGGCGGACCAGGACAGTTGAATCTCTAATGAAAAGAAGCAACTTATCTTAATGGGAAATTTAGCAGGACATGAAAAAAAGTGCCATTGATTCATATTACTGGAGGCATTACATTGAAAACAACATTGGTTTAACGTGTCCTTACTTTTAACAGTGTGACTGCTACATTTTACAATTGGCATTACATAAGAGCGACTCGAGGCAACAAACATCAGAAGAGGATATCTGGGTTGGTCCCATTTTTGTTCGGTATATAGCCACCTTATACTGTGTGAGGCTAGCAAATCTAGTGTTGGACTTACTCTGTTGACTTGTCCCCTAGTCCCCACTTTCTTTCCTTTTTCAACCAATAGATCGGGTTTATATTGAGTTTGTACTGCGTTCCCTTTATTTCCCTATAAGACCTAGAGACCAGTTGGATAGCCAGTCTCTGCTACTTTTCGCCCCCATTATTTCCTCTTTCGACCAAGTCCTAGATTCAGGTAACAAATCTTCCCCCACCCACCCCTTTCTTCCTTGTTTGAACCAAGTACTACTAGATTCGAGTGCATGAACTAGTTTTACCTCTTAACAGTAAAAAAATTAGGTGGTTTTCGAATAGCCGATCGATCCTATCTACACGAGGGGGCTAAGAAATACTAAAAGATACAAATGCAGCGACGTCAGGAGCTCGGGAAGTAGAGCAAGGTCGGTTTTGAAGGAAGTTATACCTGAGGGTCGCCGGGATGTCGCTAGGTCGATGGCGGGAGACCGGATCTGCCCACACTACGGCAGCGAGGAAGAAGGGGTGGGAGGCCCTCCCTCGCCAACGATGCTTGGGAGAGAACGGCAAGGCACGCTGATCGGGACGCGCCGGCAGTGGGTAAGAGCCGTTGCCAAGGACGACCGCGTGAACATTGCACCTTCTCACCTTCCCCGGTGGAGAGGATCCGGCTGGATCTGTGACCAGCGGTGAGTAGAGAGAGAGAGTGTGGCCACCGCTGCCGTGTTTAGATCTGAAGAGGACAAGAGAGTGTGAAGACAGCAACACTAGAAAGCAAGCGGGGAGGCTCCTGCCTATATAGTGGAGTACTAGTTTTCTTTTGTCTACCGGCCGGAGCCGGCTTGACCTCGGCAATGACTGTCGAGATGTCTTCATGCATGTGCCCCGGAGGCGCAGTTGTCGTCATTTTGATCTGAAGCACCGGATTATAACATATAACACGAAAAATGCCACATGGCAAGAAATCATAACCTCACTCCCCAAAGGAGACAAGATGAGTCCGGACGGACAAACTAGACGAGGATCAAAGCTCAAATTAAAGAAAAACTCATAGAAAAGGGGTCCGTCGATAGATGTCCTAATTAACATAGCCAGCTTGACCTAGATGGCAGGCGAGTAGTCTTCGTGCATGTGCCCCCAATGACTAGCCCAACTCAGTTGTCGCTGTTTAACCCTCTCAGTGATCCGAAGCACATGACACCTAATTTTGCGAGATGACAAGAAACCTTTTTTAGATTTCTCACCAGAACTACAGCCCTGTACAACACAGCCTGCACGATATGTAGACGATAGCCAATCCAGGAGTGTCTGCTGGAGTCTGGTCACATGCATGGATGAACTGATCTTCCATGTCTTGCAGGTACGTCCAGGTACCAACGTATATACTTCTATTAACTCACCCGACTTGCGGGGCCGGGGAGTGTTCCTATGTTCGGTTCTCAATTGGGTTCCCACATGTGTGTGCAAACGCAATATGACGCGCATTACATTCGAAGAGCGGCATGCCAGACCGACCGCCCGTCTGGGGTGCGACGCGAACGCGACGGGCGTGCTATATACTCCATACATATGTACCGCCGTTTTCTTGAGGCTTTGCTCCATGGCGCAATCCATGGATACAAAATTAGTATATTGTACTATTTAAAAGTCGAGGGCGGGGCTTTTCCCGCACGGTAGGCGGGGCAGTTCCGCCTAGTCAGTTCGACAAAGACGTGATAAGATGAGGGATAAGGCTGCTGCAAACATAGGGTCATGTGATTTTACAGTGAGTTACTGCTGGACAGGTGGGGCCCGGTGATTTGTAGCGACCCGACCTCAGACGGTCAAGTCTCTGTGTTCAGTGTCATCCCTGGATCAGTAATGCTGACACACATAGTACTCGAAGGATTTATAACAGAGTAGCAATCACACACTTATTACATCGAATGTCTCAAAAGAGAACTTATTACAATAAATATGGCTTAAGGCCATCTAAAAACGATAACAGCGGAAGGCTTGGAAGATAAAGTGAGTCCATCAACTCCAACGGCATAGCTGAGTGCATGACAAACGACCTACGGCAGCTTACTCCTCGTCTGAAAAGTCTGCAACATGATATGTTGAAGCCCGAAAACGGGTCAGCACATGGAATATGCTGGCAATATAACACAGTAGAGCAATGAACAGATAAAATCTATAACTACATGCATATTTGGCTGGTGGAAGCTCTATGGTTATAATGTTTTTGCAAAAAGGCAATTTTTCCCTACAACAAAGGAATATATTTTATTTAACTATCATGGTTGTTCAAACATTGAGAATGGTACCCCCATCTCGATCCCAATTAAAATTAATAATCAACCCAACAGAATAATTTAGAGTGATGAGATCCAAATGATTATCCAAGAACCAGATACTCAAGTTGTCCATAACCGAGGACACGGCTAACCATGATTAGTTTGTACACTCTGCAAAGGTTTGTGCACTTTTCCCCACAAGACTCGATCTCCTCCATTGGATTTCTCGCACTACATGGTGTTTGAGAAACGGATGACCGAGACACAATTTTTCAGAAGCATTAACTCTAACCCGGGTAGACCGTACAAACCTACATCCCCTACATCTCCTAGCCTACCACTGGAAGGTGTCATGCAACTTACTCCACTATGCTAGAGCCCATAATAGCTTGTGGCTGCACACGGAAGTTTCTAGCATGAATAATCTTATGATCCCTTTGAGCCTGGGTGGCGGACCATAGGAGGATCACACGGTATAACCTCGAGATCTCCTAGGACAACACTGGTATAACCCTAGGTGCCCAAAACCAAAAATCCACCCAGATGTGTATTAAAGTTGACACCTTAGAGTTGAACCATTAATTAACAAACTCACATCTGTCATGGATACACTCAAACCCAATCCACGTATACTAGCATAGCGTAGAGTTATAAGCATAACATAGAAGTAACTCCCAAGGGTTTGATAATGAAACAGGTAATAGGTTCTACCTCATCAACTACTTCCCAATAGCCACATGTTAATCACATCCTAATCATGTAGTGTTTGAGGATTGTAACTAATGCATAAAAACTGGGTATGAAAGAGTATGATCAATGTGTTACTTGCCTTGTTGACGATCCACAAAACCTAGTGACTCGTAGTAGCACGCTTCGCACTCCGGGTGTTCTATCGCAAACAAGCAATAGCATATATAAGCAATCAAGCAAAGAAGCACGGGTAAAACTTAAATAAGAAGATCTAACCAGAAATTTCAACTGAAGAACTCCGGTTTGCAAAAAGAATCAAATCAAACGGAGCAACGAAACTCAAACTGCGAAAGAAACAAGATCCAATTACTAATCTGGACTAAACTCAAATTTTATTGTGTCAAAATACTGTTCAAGTTGGTTAAACAGAAAGAGAGCTTCGAGACGAAGACCTAGGCGCTTGTTTCACCTGATTTGGATAAACGAGCGAAAAGATAAACTAAAACGAAGATCAGTGCAGAAATTACGATCGAAAATAATCGCGGGAAAACCCTGGAAAAAGAAAAAACGACGAACAGGCTAACGAATGAATGTTTGCTTTCTGCGGCTAACACACGAGCAGCGTTCGTTAAAACGAACGTACGGACGAACGTCCGCTAAATAAATAAACCGTCGGAAAACCGGACGAACTGATCTATATAAAAAAACGAAATCTAGAAAAAAACCGAACGGTTTTTCTGAGAAAACCGACGAACGGCGGCAACAGCGGCGGCTACCTCCAGCGAGGTCGTCGGCGACGGCGGTACGGCGGGGCGGCGGCGGCGTGGCTCCGGCGAGCGGCGCTGGCGGCGGTGGGCGACGGGCGGCGCTAGGGTTCAGCAGGGCGCAGCGCGTCTTGGGCTGTCGGGGTCGCGGGCCTCGGCTTTTAAAGCCGCCCAGGCCAAGTATCCTAGCCGGACACGGCCAGGTAAGTTGGTTACTTTCTTTTAAATCCTGGCACAGAAAAACTAACGAAAGAAATACTAAACGGACTCCAAAAATCCCAAAGTAAATTTTCGCGGTCCTCTACAAATATTCCGGAGCAAGTGAACATTTATTTGGGCCTCTAGTGCAATTTTGAAAAACGCGTATTTTTTGTTAATTCAAATAAAATAGCGATAAAATCCAAATGAAACTCATTATTTGATTTTAGTATTTTTCCTCCAATATTTCATTTATTTTGGAGAAGTCATATTATCTCCTCTCATATATTTTTTATATGAAATATTCGGAGAGAAAAATTATTAAAACCAAAATGATCCTTGTTTCGATAGTTGACAAAATTCAAATATGAAAACAAATCCCCAGCTCTCTCCATGAGTCCTTGAGTTGCTTAGAATTTCCAGGATCGCAACACGAAATGCAATAAAATATGATATGCATGAATGACCTATGTATAACATTCCAAATTGGAAATTTGGGATGTTACAAACCTACCCCCCTTAAGATGAATCTCGCCCTCGAGATTTGGCTTGGCTAGAAAATAGGTGTGCGTGGTCCTTGCGTAGATCATCCTCTCTTTCCCAGGTGGATTCCTCCCCGGTATGGTGGCTCCACTGAACTTTGCAAAACTTGATAACCTTGCTGTGAGTAACTCGGCTGGCAAACTCGAGAATTTGGACAGGTTTCTCCTCATATGTCAAATCACTATCCAACTGAATTGCTTCCAGGGGCATTGTATCTCTCAGAGGAATATCTGACATCTCTGCATGGCACTTCTTCAACTGGGAAACGTGAAACACATCATGTACTCCTGATAGTCCTGCGGGTAGCTCCAACTTGTAGGCAACCTGTCCCATGCGTTCCAAAACACGGTACGGTCCCACAAATCTCGGGGCTAATTTTCCCTTAACTCCAAAATGTTTGACTCCTCGCAGAGGTGACACTCGCAGATATGCTCTATCTCCGATTTCATAGGCTACCTCCTTGCATTTCAAGTCTGCGTAATCCTTCTGATGGGACTGAGCTACCTTCAGTCTGTCTCGAATCAGCTTAACCTTCTCTTCAGAATCTTTAATCAAATCTGGTCCAAACAACTGGCAGTCTCCAACTTCATCCCACACCAACGGTGTTCGACATCATCTTCCATACAGGGCCTCAAAGGGTGCCATCTTCAAACTGGCCTGGTAGCTATTGTTGTATGAGGACTCCGCGTAGGGAAAATTATCATCCCAGTCCATAGTCTAGCGCACAAGCCCTCAACATGTCCTCCAGAATTTGATTGACTCTCTCGGTCTGTCCATCTGTCTGCGGATGAAAAGTTGTACTAAACTCTAGCCTGGTACCTAAAGTCTGGTGCAGCTGATGCCAAAACTTTGAAGTAAACTGCGTTCCTCTATCTGATACGATGGTCCTCGGAACTCCATGCAGACATACGATCCTGGTCATGTATATCTGGGCCAACTTCGCACTGGTATAGGTGGTTTTCACTAGGATAAAGTGAGCTACTTTGGTCAAGCGGTCCACTACTACCCAGATAGAATCGTATCCCAATCGGGTCCTAGGTAATCCGGTGATAAAATCCATGCCAAGCTTATCCCACTTCCATTCGGGTATCGGCATAGGCTGCAGTAATCCTGTGGGCTTCTGATGTTCTGCCTTCACTCTCTGACATACATCACATACGGCTACATACTCGGCAATATCCTTCTTCATTCCGGTCCACCAGAAATGCTCCTTCAAATCCAAATGCATCTTGGTGTTTCCGGGGTGTATCGAGTATGGCGACTCATGGGCTTCCTGAAGTATCAACTTCCTGATCTCTGCATTGTTTGGCACATAAACACGGTCCTCGAACCACAAGGTGTCATGCTCGTCCTCACGAAAACCTTTGGCTTTTCCTTCACTCATCTTCTCCTTTATTTCAGCAATTTCTTTGTCATGCTTCTGAGCTTCTCTAATATTTTCCAACAATGTTGAATGAACCTCCAATTCTGCAACAAAACCTCTAGGAACTATCTCCAAACGAAGCCCCCTGCGATCTTCTCCTAACTCCTTTGACAAACCTCATGTTACTAAGGTATTGGCATAACCCTTCCGGCTTAAAGCTTCTGCTACGACATTGGCCTTGCCTGGATGATAGTGCAACTTCATATCGTAATCCTTTATGAGCTCCAACCATCTCCTTTGCCTGAGATTTAACTCCTTCTGTGTGAAAATGTACTTCAAACTCTTGTGATTCGTGTACACATCACAACGGTTTCCAATAAGAAAATGTCTCCAGGTCTTGAGCGCATGCACTATGGATGCTAACTCCAAATCACGCGTCACATAATTTAACTCATGTGGTCAAAGTTGACATGAGGCATATGAAACAACCCTTCCGTCTTGCATAAGTACTCCTCCAAGTCCTAAGTGAGAGGCTTCCCAATACACTTGGAAATCCTTGCGTATATGCGGCAGAATTGGCACTGGGGTTGTAGTCAAACGTTTCTTCAACTCCTGGAAACTTGCTTCACATTCTTCAGTCCAATGGAACTTGGTGTCCTTCTTTAGCAATGTCGTCATAGGCTTCGCAATCTTGGAGAAATTCTCGATAAATCTCTGATAGTATCTCGCGAGTCCAAGAAAACTGCGGATCTCTCCAACTGAGGTGGGTGCCAACCACTCGGTGACTGACTGAACCTTGGTAGGATCCACTGCTATACCTTCTCCTGATATAACATGTCCAAGAAATCCAACTTCCTTCAACCAAAACTTACATTTGTTGAACTTGGCATATAATTGATGTTCCCTGAGCTTCTCAAGAACTAAACGTAAATGCTCCTTGTGTTCCTCTTCATTCTTCGAGTATACCAAGATATCATCAATGAACACCACGACAAACTTATCCAAGGACTCCATCAACACCTTGTTCATCATACTCAGAAATAGGCAGGGGCGTTAGTCAGTCCAAATGACATAACCGTATACTCATATAACCCGTACCTTGTGGTGAACGCTGTCTTTGGTATATCCTTTTCTCGAATCTTCAGCTGGTGATATCCTGATCGCAAATCGATCTTTGAAAACACTTTAGCTCCTTGTAGCTGGTCAAACAAATCATTGATCATCGGTAGTGGGTACTTGTTCTTGATAGTCACTTCATTCAATGCACGATAATCAACAACCATTCTCAATGATCCATCCTTCTTCTCAACCAAGAGCACTGGTGCTCCCCATGGTGATGAACTTCGTCGGATGTAACCTTTCTCCAACAACTCCTTAATCTGCTTCTTGATCTCTTCCAGATCATTTGCGGGCATCCGGTACGGTCTCTTCGATATTGGTCTGGTGCCTGGCATTAACTCTATCAAAAAATCAATATCTCGATCTGGCGGCATGCCTGGTAACTCCTCTGGAAATACATCGGGGTAATCCTTCACTACCGGCACTTCCTCCTAAACAACTCCTGAGAGAGAATTTACTTGAGTCCTCCTAGGCGCATGCCTAGATACATAGTTCATCCTTTTACTCTCCGGGGTGGTGAGTAGAATTGATCTGCTAGCACAGTCAATGTTTCCTCCATACTTTGATAACCAATCCATTCCTAGTATCACATGTAATCCTTGTGACTCCACAATTACTAGGTCTGAGGGGAAAACATGGCTACCAATGGTTAAGGGTATCCGATCGCACCATCGGCTGGCCATATAATCTGCACCTGGTGAGCTCACTAGCAAGGGTGTCCTAAGGGCTAAGGTGGGTAACTTAAACTTGTCCACAAATCCCCTTGAAATCTATGAATGCGATGCACCAGTATCAAAAAGAACGAGAGTGGTAAATGACTTAACCAAAAACTTACCGATAACCGCATCTGGCTGCTCTTCAACCTCCTCCACGTTCACGTGGTTCACTTGTCCCCTGTTGAAAGGGTTGGACTTCTTCCCAGCGCTTCCATTGCCATTTTCGTTCTTCAATTCTGAACAATCATTGGCGTAGTGCCCAGTCTTCCTGCACTTGAAACAGGTAATGTGACTTTGATCCTTCTTGGCGGGTGTGGCTACGTTAGAGTGGTTCTAGTTACTGCCTGCTCCATTCCCATTTCCATTCTTGGGGCCGCTATGGTTATGCGAACTACCTCCATTGTGAGTGTGGCCTCCATGATTATGGGTCAATCCTCCCGAGTTCGGGGTGAAATGAGGCTTCTGCTGAGCTCTAGAATTGTACTTTCCTTGTCCATACTTCCTCTTGGGGCTCTCAACCTGTTGCTGCTTCCCTTCAATCATAAGAGCCTTGTCTACCAGCTCCTGGTAGTTGTTAAATGTTGCCACCATCAACTGCATGCTCATCTCATCATTAATCCCTTCCATAAACTTCTCTTGCTTCGCGGCATCTGTGGACACATCATCAGTGGCATAGCGAGATAGCTTGCTAAATTCATCTACATATTGGGCCACAGTACGATTTCCCTGGCGCAAGTTGCGAAACTCATGCTTCTTCATGCTCATAGATCCAGTTGAGACATGGGCTGTGCGGAAAGCTTGCTGAAACTGCTCCCAAGTAAAATTGGCTATGGGAAAAGTGGCTGTGTAAGTCTCCCACCATGTGGCTGCAGGTCCATCCAATTGGTGTGCTGCAAAACGCACCCTCTCAACATATGTCCAACCGGCAGTTGTTAGCTCCCTTCCAATCCTATGTAGCCAATCATCCACAACTATGGGCTCGGTGCTACTGGAAAACACCGGCGGCTGTAACCTCAGAAAGCGGGCTAAGTTGTCAACTGGAGGTGGTGCCGGTGGGTTGTTATTGTTGTTGTTGTAGTTGTTGTTGTTGTTGTTGCCCTGATTCTAAACTAACAATTGCATCAAGGCATTCTGCTGCTGGATCAACTGAGTGAGCTCTGGTGGGAAGGCAAAACTGGGGTCACGTCTCGGAGGCATCTGATGGGTTTTAGAGGGGAGAGATTAGAATAGAATGAGGTCTAAGGAGAAACCACTACCCATATGCACATGAGACAAACACAATCATATCATATCACTCAATCAATCAAGAAAGGGCATACAATCGATCTAACTATCGTTATAGTGCTCGGACTATTCTATATACATGGGGAAACACTACTGATCATATGGTGGTCTACTAGAAATTTTGATCGGTGGAAGACTCCATGATATCTGCTCCAGCTTCATCTTCATAATCATCATCACTATCGTCGGGGTCGGAGTCGGTATCATCAACGATGATGTAGTCTTCAGAACAAATTTCCTTGGGTTCGTCGTGTTCTCCTCCTGGCGTGGGGTCTCCCATGAAAACTCCTACCTTCCTTGTCATGTCGTCATTCCTCTCCACAAGTATCATCATTTCCTCTTCATATCCATCGCGTGTAGAGTTAAGCTCCTCTTCTAGCTCTGTGATCCTGGTCATCGCCTTCTTCAAATCTATCATGCTTGCACACATCTGGTTCTCCTGGCAACGTATATGATGGTTTAACTCCTGGATGAATGCTGCAATGGACCTGTCCTTCCTGGTGCTGATCATCTCCCAATGCTCATCTCTATGCCCACATATCTGGTAGATAGTGTCCTTAAGCTCCTTGTGGTAAACTATGTCGATGTGTCCTATGGCGATGTGGGCTGTCATGCTCTTGCCTAGACTCTAGGTTGGTGCATCAAAGGAAAACTCTATGGGTTTAGTGACTAGTGTGAACGTCCTTCCTGGGATTTGAACTTGAATCAACCAACGCTCCTCTTCTGGTAAAGTGGCGGTGCAGGACCCGGTGAAGCTTGGTATTCCGATGTTCAGGTACCTAGTGACTTCCTTCAAATGTCGTCTAAACGGGGTGTCTTCATCCGGCTGTGTAAACTTGTTCCTTAAGTCCGCTATCCTAAAGAGTAGAAAATAGAGAGGAATCAGAAATGAGTAGAGAAGAGTGTCCTATGGCTCATCTTAGTGGTTGTGTCCTACATTCAGCGTGTGCTCTGATACCATCTTGTAGCGACCTGACCCCAGACGGTCAAGTCTCTATGTTCAGTGTCATCCCTGGATCGGTAATGCTGACACACCACAGTACTCGAAGGATTTATAACAGAGTAGCAATCACACTCTTATTCCACAGAATGTCTCAAAAGAGAACTTATTTGACACCCACAATGCGGCTATATCTCCAACGTGTCGGGGCACAACTTAGAGGCATAGCCGTATGGTAGGTTTGTCGCAAGAGGGGTAATCTTCACACATCCCATGTACTGAATAAGAAAGGGATAAATAGTTGGCTTACAATTGCCACTTCACACAAATACAAGTTAAACATACATCATCCAGAATACAATCAAGGTCCGCCTACGGAACCAAAGTAAAAGAAGACAGCCCCAAATGCTAGATCCCCGATCGACCCGACTGGGCTCCACTACTGATCAACAGGAAACGAAACAAGACAACGAACAAGATCTTCATCGAGCTCCCACTGGAGCTGGGTTGCGTCATCTGCACTCGTATCATCGGCACCTACAACTGTTTGGAAGTATCTGTGAGCCACGAGGACTCAGCAATCTCACACCCGTGAGATCAAGACTATTTAAGATTATGGGTAGGAAAAGGTAGTGAGGTGGAGCTGCAGCAAGCACTAGCATATATGGTGGCTAACATACGCAAATAAGAGCGAGAAGAGAAGCAACGCAACGGTTGTGAACTAGAAGTGATCAAGAAGTGATCCTGAAACTACTTACATTCAAGCATAACACAAGAACCGTGTTCACTTCCCGGACTCCACCGAAACGAGACCATCACGGCTATACATGCGGTTGATGCATTTTAATTAAGTTAAGTGTCAAGTTCTCTACAACCGGACATTAACAAATTCCCATCTGCCCATAACCGCGAGCACGGCTTTGTAAAGTTCAAACCCTGTAGGGGTGTCCCAACTTAGCCCATCACAAGCTCTCACGGTCAACGAAGGATATTCCTTCTCCCAGGAAGACCCGATCAGACTTGGAATCCCGGTTACAAGACATTTCGACAATGGTAAAACAAGACCAGCAAGACTACCCGATGTGCCAACATCCCGATAGGAGCTGCACATATCTCGTTCTCAGGGCAACACCAGATAAGCTAAGCATACTTGTACCAACATAACCCAAGTTACCAAGGGACGGTCTCACACGGTGCTCTGGTTTGGACCAACACATAGACAAGCACTGGCCCGGGGGGGTTAAAATAAGATGACCCTCGGGAGCGCGACTCCCAAGGGAAAAGTAGGTGGTGGTGAGGCAAATGGTAAAACCAAGGTTAGGCCTTGCTGGAGGAGTTTTATTCAAAGTGAACTGTCAAGGGGTTCCCATAACACCCAACCGTGTAAGGAATGGAAAATCAAGGAACATAACACCGGTATGACGGAAACTGTGGCGGCAAGAGTGGAACAAAACACCAGGCATAAGGCCAAGCCTTCCACCCTTTACCAAGTATATAGATGCATTAATTAAATAAGAGATATTGTGATATCCCAACATATCCATGTTCCATACATGGAACAAACTTAATCTTCACCTACAACTAGCAACGCTATAAGAGGGGCTGAGCAAAGTGGTAACATAGCCAAACAACGGTTTGCTAGGAAAGGTGGGTTAGAGGCTTGACGTGGCAATATGGGCGGCATGATATAGCAAGTGGTAGGTATCGCGGCATAGCAATACAACGAGCAACTAGCAAGCAAATATAGAAGTGATTTCGAGGGTATGGTCATTTTGCCTAAGATTCCGCAAGGAAGAAGAACGGGTCCTGAGACAAGCGGACGTAGTCGAACGGATCCTCACAAATCCGAAACGAAACCGAAGTTAACAAGAGAAGCAACCCGGAAAGAAGCAAGCAACATAGTAAACAACCATCACATAAACATGGCATGATGCACAACCAAGTATGATGCATGCCCGGTTTAATGAGGCATGGCATGGCAAAGTGCACAAGCAAAACTACAAGTTAAGTGGAGCTCAATATGCAACGAGTTGCATATTGACGGAACACCACAACAATTATTTAGTTCTCTCCCGTTTAAGTACTCAACAAAATTAAATGTTGGTTAGCATGGCAAGGGGTGAAGCATATGAAATCTACCTATCTCGACAAGTTTAAATGAGGCCGGAACAACAAACAACAATTCCGGAAAATCCCAATGTGCATATTATGAATATGGTACTGTTCTGACCAAAACACAATTTTAGAGTTGTTAAACATGCAAGAAGAGTGCACCACATTAAACTAGGCATTTTATACCCCATTTACATATAAAGTTTATTAAGTTTGGACCTATGGTTATTGAGTTATGAAATAAATCATTTTAGCGTGGCATAGGAGAAAATAAATGCAAACAACAGTTTAAACATTTTTAACATGCATCAAAGTGGCATATTATTAACCTACACAAAATTCTAAGCACTTTTCATATATAATTCATTTCTATCCGATGCACGGTTTGAGAGTTATAATATGCATGAACTCTAGGGACTATTCTGCAAAACTGTTAGTCTCTGGAATAAAAGACAAAAATGCAGGCATGGAAAAAACTACACTGGGCCAAAACTGGGTGAGCGCAGGATAATATGTGGCGCACAGGGCGGGGGAAAAAGAGTGGCTTCTCACATTAGGCCATGGGCCTGGTCGGTGGGGAGGCTGGTGGGGCGCTGCTGGGCCTTGGGCCGAATGGGCCTTGCTGGATGGGCCACAGCTCCTGCTCGTCATCCTCGCACGCAACACGCGACATAGGAGACAGGGTCAACGGCGGCGCCACGATGCAGGACGACGGAGGCATGGCGCATGAAGGCAAGGAGACATGGGACCGACGGGATTGGACGGATCCGGCGATGGGGATCCCAGATCCGGTGACAGAGGTGGCCGGTGGCGCTCGAGGATGCGGAAAACCAATGAAGTGGAGCTCGCCCATGGCAGCTCTGCAGGGGAAGGGAGAGAGAGCTGTGAGGTCGGAAAGAAGGAGAAGGAGAGGGCGACGGGGAGGCGGCAACCTGGCAGAGGTGGGGGAGGTCGACGGCGGGCGTGCTCCGGCGGCCTTGGTCGCCGGCGGCGGATGGCAGGGCGTGAAGGGGAGGAGATCGAGACTCTCCCGATCTAGAACGGAGGCAGTGGCGTGCGGGCTCGAGGGCGGGCCCCGATGGGCTCCGTGGGCTTGCTCCGGGCCTGAGCGGGCCACGGCGGTGCGGAGAGGCAGGGGGGACGCGTGGCCTGCCCGGATTGGCCACGGGAGGTGGTTGGGGACGTCTCAGCCAACAGCGGTGCGCCATGTGGCGAGATGGTGGTGGCTGGCGCCGGAAAACAAGGGGGAGGCGGCTGCCGTAGGTGACAAGTGGTGGCGGCGCGCTGAAATCAAGGGAAGGGGCTATCGGCTGCCAAAAATGGAAGGGGTCCTTCCTTCTATAGGCAGGGGTCAAGGGTTAGGGTTTTTGCTCCGTTTCGGAGCCGTTCGATCGCTATCGGATGGTCCGGAGCGGAGGGGGAGTAGGTGGGCTACAGGTGAGTGGAAGTGGGCTATGGAGAGCGGGTTGGGCTGAGAGAAGAGAAGAGAGAGAGGCCCGGCGACTGTTTCCGGACACCAAAAACATCCGACATTTTGACCGACTATAATGCCGCTATAGTTATCCGTTGGGGCGTCAAACGAACTCTGAATGCGATGAAACTTGGAAGGCGGTCTACTGACAACATAACAAGACCGCACGCCAACTCTCATCCCATTCCAAGAACATTTCCTGGTCACTTATAAAATACTATTACGGATATGCCGCAGGCGCGTGCGAGTGTGTCTAGGCTCGGAACGGACAAGAGAAGGAACGGGGAGAACCTGGACGGATGCAAGTTTTGAAAACATGATGATGCAATGCACATGATGACATGGCAAGATGCGAGACGCAAGCAAAAGACAAGGTAACAACGACAAATAACTGGAAGACACCTAGCGCAACGGTCTCGGGGCGTCACAACTTATTACAATAAATATGGCTTAAGGCCATCTAAAAACGATAATAGCAGAAGGCTTGGAAGATAAAGTGAGTCCATCAACTTGAATGGCATAGCTGAGTGCATGACAAACGACCTACGGCAGCTTATTCCTCATCTGAAAAGTCTGCAACATGATATGTTGCAGCCCGAAAACGGGTCAGCACATGGAATATGCTGGCAATATAACACAGTAGAGCAATGAACAGATAAAAGCTATCACTACATGCATATTTGGCTGGTGCAGGCTCTATGGTTATAATGTTTTTGCGAAAAGCAATTTTTGCCTGCAACAAAGGAATATACTTTATTTAGAGTGATGATATCCATCTGATAATCCAAGAACCAGATACTCAAGTTGTCCAGAACCGAGGACACGGCTAACCATGATTAGTTTGTACACTCTGTAGAGGTTTGTGCACTTTTCCCCACAAGACTCAATCTCCTCCGTTGCATTTCTCGCACGACATGGTGTTTGAGAAACGAATGACCGAGACACAGTTTTTCAGAAGCATTAACTCTAACCCCGGGTAGACCGTACCAACCTACATCCCCTACATCTGCTAACCTACCACTGGAAGAGGTCATGCAACTTACTCGACTATGCTAGAGCCCATAATAGCTTGTGGCTGCACACGGAAGTTTCTAGCATGAATAATCTTATGATACCTTTGAGCCTGGGTGGCGGACCATACGTGGATCACACGGTATAACCCCGGGATCTCCTAGGACAACACTAGTATAACCCCAGGTGCCCAAAACCAACAATCCACCCAGATGTGTATTAAAGTTGCCACCTTAGAATTGAACCATTAATTAACAAACTCACATCTGTCATGGATACACTCAAACCCAATCCACGTCTACTAGCATAGCATAGCGTTATAAGCATAACGTAGAAGTAACTCCCAAGGGTTTGATAATGAAACATGTAATAGGTTCTACCTCATCAACTACTTCCCAATACCCACATGTTAATCACATCCTAATCATGTAGTGTTTGAGGATTGTAACTAATGCATCAAAACTAGGTATGAAAGGGTATGATCAATGTGTTACTTGCCTTGTTGACGATCTGCAAAACCTAGTGACTCATAGTAGCACGCTTCGCACTCCGGGTGTTCTATCGCAAACAAGAAATAGCATACATAAGCAATCAAGCAAAGATGCACATGTAAAACTCAAATAAGAAGATCTAACCAGAAAGTTCAACTGAAGAACTCCGGTTTGCAAAAAGAATCAAATCAAACGGAGCAACGAAACTCAAACTGCGAAAGAAACAAGGTCTGATTACTAATCTGGTCTAAAGTCAAATCTTGCTGTGTCAAAATCATGTTCAAGTCGGTTAAACAGAAAGAGGTCTTCGAGACGAAGACCTAGGCGCTTGTTTCACCTGATTTGGATAAACGAGTGAAAAGATAAACTAAAACGAAGATCAGGGCAGAAATCGCGATCGAAAATAATCGCGGAAAAAACCCTGGAAAACGGAAAACTGACGAACAGGCTAACGAACGAACGTTCACTGTCTACGGCTAACGGACGAACAACGTTCGTTAAATGAACATACGGACGAACGTCCGCTAAATAAATAAACCGACGGAAAACCGGATGAATTGATCTTTATAAAAAACGAGATCTAGAAAAAATGAACGATTTTTCTGAGAAATCCGGCGACCGGCGGCGACGGCCTCCGGCGAGGTCGGCGGTGGCGGCGCGGCTCCTGCGGGGCGGTGGGACGGCGGCGCGCGGCGGGCGACGGGCGGTGCTAGGGTTCGGTGGGGCGCAGCGCGGCTTGGGCTGTCGGGGTCGCGGGCCTCGGCTTTTAAAGCCGGCCGGGCCAAGTGTCCTAGCCGGAAACGGCTCGGTAAGTCGGTTACTTTTTTTAAAATCCTGGAGCACAAAAACTAATGAAAGAAATACTAAACGGACTCCAAAAATCCCAAAATAAATTTTCACGGCCTCTAAAAAAATTCCAGACCAAGTGAACATTTATTTGGGCCTCTAATGAAATTTTTAAAAACGCGTATTTTTCCTAATTCAAATAAAATAGCGATAAAATCCAAATAAAACTCATTATTTGATTTTAGTATTTTTCCTGTAATATTTCATTTATTTTGGAGAAGTCATATTATCTCCTCTCATATATTTTTAATATGAAATATTTTCGGAGAGAAAAATTATTAAAACCAAAATTATCCTTGTTTCGATATTTGACAAAATTCAAATATGCAAATGGTGAAATCCCCAACTCTCTCCGTTGGTCCTTGAGTTGCTTAGAATTTCCTGGATCGCAACATGAAATGCAATAAAATATGATATGCATGAATGACCTATGTATAACATTCCAAATTGGAAATTTGGGATGTTACATGATTTGACTTGCCATTATCATTTTAACTGCGGCGCTATGACCGGCTTGAGTCTCCCGATTCCTGACCACCTCCATACATGTGCCTCTCCCAATGCTCCACCATGTAGAGGCTGGCTCTTGCTTGAGAGCCCACTCCTCCACTTTTTCCTTGCCTCTTTCCCCAAGATATGCAAAAATGCCATGTAAAGCAGGCTTATAGCCCACTATTGTACTTGATCCTACAGGTGCTAAGCCTGCCACATAGGCATAAAGTCCGATGTGGCAAGTTAATTAAGAAGAGAGAGACTAGTTTGGTGACCAGAGGAAGAAACGGTGATAAGCGCATGTACCTAGATGAAGCAAACTTAGCAACAAAAAACTAAGCACCTATGCATTGGGGACTTGAGTTGCTAAGCCATTTAATGCCCATAGCACCTCATCTAAGCACCATTTCATTGGAAGAGGTCACTCCTTGGCAAATGCAATAAATACTACAAAGAAAGAGATAGAGAGAAGTAAACAAAAAATACTCTTATAACCAACCTTACAGCTAACCTTGTTGTATGAGTAACTAAGTGATGACTATGTATGACATGCCAACATCACATATCCTACCGCACCGTGTTAAATCTCCAAGGGCGCGACCACGCGAGCGAGGCGATGATCATGGTAGGCGCGACCATGATACGGGCTGCTGGCAGCCCTTGGATCTGAGATCGAACGGTCGCATGCTAAGTTGCTAAAAATTTGCAGAATAACCCTCCAGGATAGGATATTCACCCATAGGTCTAGAATCATGCCATGCAACCGTTCGATCTCAGATCCAAGGGCTTTCGGAATCCCGTATCATGGGAGAATGGAAAGCTTCGTATCACCTGTAATTTTCCCGACGCTTGAGATGACATCGAAAGCCATTTAATTGGGTGTCGAGTAGACATGACATCTAATTGGGCCCCCATAGTACTGTGCATGAATCCATTTATCCACCAGGCAAGCCACTACCCTGCCATTTGCACGCCCCCCCCCACTCGACATTTTTACAATCGATAAACCACTCCTAGTCATCCCGTCCTTTCACATTACGGCAGTTCCACTAATCCTAACCCTCCTCCCAAATCCATGGCATCCCAAATCTCCATGATCGGCGGTGAGTACAAGGTTAGAACCATCACCGGTGATGAGTTCTACGTCATCTACACCCGTTCTTCAGCAAATGTCAAAGAATGCCTTGCTCGCTTCAAATGCATGTTCGAAAACACAAATGATGAGTGGGTCGCTGGGCTAGATGTTGAGTACACCACAGTCCTGGGAAGCGAGAAGAATCTAAAGGAGGTAGAGAAGAAGAAGCCCGTCGTGATCCAGGTTTGCGTGCATGACTTATGCTTGGTCTACCACATATGCCAAGCCGACATTGGGTGCCAGGATTTTAAGAATTTCCTCAAGGACGGTCGAGTCAAATTTGTTACTGTAGACTTTAGGAACGACAAGGAAATCCTGGGTCGGATAGGCCTCGTTGGAGGCGACCCCTTCGACCTCCAGAAGAAAGGGCTGGTGCCCTCCCGTGATCAGCCTTCAATGCTGACCCTGGCAGGAGCCATGGTTCATCCTTCATACGATACACTGAAGAAACATTCATTCTAGTTTCATCATGCATGGGAGTGGAATGTACTAGATATAAACCACATCCAGTACGCTGCAATGGATGGCTACCTTTGTTTCAACATCTACAAGGGTTGGATGAAGAGCAAGAGCCAAGTGTGCGATTCAAGCAAAGAAGTATCGGCCAAGAGGAAGAGGGACAAGGACGAAGTCAAGGATGTGGTTGAGGAGTCCGAGTAAGGTGGCAGTGTCGTTGCTCATGGTGGTTCTAATGCAGTGTCTACAGGATTAGTTGCTTAGTTTAATTTCAGATGTGCTTAGTTTTATTTGAGGGGTGTGTTGTGCTGAGCCCCCAGCAGAAGTATGTTATGTTTCTTCTTGTTATATTTCATACATTTCATCTTTTAGTTGGTATAGTACTACCACTCGTTTCTTCACATTATATACGTACAATATATATGGCCAACATCATATAGCTAGCAGTTTA
Source organism: Triticum dicoccoides (assembly GCF_002162155.2). Lineage (NCBI taxonomy): Eukaryota > Viridiplantae > Streptophyta > Magnoliopsida > Poales > Poaceae > Triticum > Triticum dicoccoides. The sequence goes on along the minus strand of NC_041390.1, from coordinate 169,936,958 downwards.
GTTATCAAAGAATTTCAGGGTGCTTAGTTTTTTCAAAGAATTCCAGGGTGCTTAGTTTTATTTGAGGGGTGTGTTGTGCTGGAGACCATTAACTTATCATTGTGAGAATCGGCTTATTTTTGTCATGTAACATGGTTAATGGGTTTGACGTGAAAATAACAATGTCTAATGGCGTTTCTGAGGAAACATCTAACTTAACGATGGCATTTTTTAGATATCTAATTGCATTTCTGAGCAGGCATCTCATGATCGATGGCATTTTTTGAGTAGTTGTAACTTCTAATGGCAAAACTGAGTAGTGAGACACAACTAGTGGCATAAATAGTAAGAACCCAAGAATTCAATAGGTATGCTAATTTCTTTATTTCTTTATACCTTCGTGTGTGAAACAATATATGCTGCCTCCCCCAGATTTTCTTTACAGAGGTAACATAAAACTATATGAGTGCCCTGTTAAATTTTCGACTTATTCCGGGTTCGTTTGGCCTTTTTTGTACATTAATTGAGTTCCTAGTCATTTAATGTGCATAATTCAAATTTGAACTACAAGCACATGCTCCCATGCACCAAAGTTGATTGAAAAATGACATGTGTGTCCTCGGGTGAATTTCTAGGTCACATGCAAGAAATGGGAATGAAATTCAAACATCTGGGCATCGTGGTTCTACCGAGAACATTGAGAAGCTTGGTTTTAAAATTCTTGTAAATCCAAAACACGCCTGAAAATCATGAAACTTGGGATGGTGTCATGTCATGGTACTACCATGTTGTGGCAAAAAAAATGCAGAATACGAACAAGTTTTGGTATATGTTTCTTGCAAACCGGAGCTTCTCTCAAGAAGGCTCGTGTTTCTGAGAGGGAACGTGTCACCTTTGTGTGCATAATTCAAATTTTAAATACAAGCACATGCTCCAGTGCACCAAAGCTGGTTGAAAAATCACATGTGTGTCCTTGGGTAAATTTCTAGGTCCCATGCCAGAAATGGGAATGAAATTCAAACATCTGGGCATCATGGCTCGGCTAGAAACATTGAGAAACTTGATTTTTTAATTCCTGTAAATCCAAAACACGCATGAAAATCATGAAACTTGGCTTGGTGTCATGACATGGCACCAACATGTTGTGGTAATGTTGCTGTCCGATTTGCGAAAGCGCACACATTAACAATCAACAAAGTCATTTTGGAACAAGTGCTGTCACGTTACAATCGGAAACACAAGTATTATTGAAACCGTGGGCGTTCTATTTACCCTCTACGTGCCGCCACGTGTCCCCTTTTTTTATTAGCTAGGAGGCGCTGTGCAGGGTAGCTATTTGAGTACGGAAGGCGTGCGAGCCCTTTGACCTCTATCTGCCGTCCACCTCTCTCCCAAGGTCTCCATTATTGGCGCCCGAGCCTCTGTTTAATGGTGTGGCAATGTCTCACTCGACTGAGATTTAAGAGAGAAAAAAGGAAATTTGAAAAGAAAATTTTGTACGGATCTTGATGTAAGATCTGACGGACCTATATAGCATCTACTGCGACTTATATCAAGACTGATGAATATATATAAGGACGACGAGAGTGGATAATAATTTTCTTACATAATTTGGAAGATAATTAAAAAAGCCACATGCGGCTACACCCAAAATACATAAGGGAAAAAGAAGAAGGAAGACACATACAACGATCTGGCTCACTGATCTCTACTTTCTTTATGCGTTGCAGGTCGTGGAGACTAGTTCTCGCGGCGGGCGATGATCTCTTTCATGAGTTTCATGTCCTTAATGAGCTGCTTGGCAGCATCCATGGATTCCTCCACCCACCTGCTGCGCTCGATGCAGAGCATGGCATTCTCGTCCATAAGTTTCTTGATGATGATGCCCGTCCTCTGCAACAAGGCAGCGGTCTCCTTCTCCTACTTCGCCCTACCGGTGATCTTCGCACTCAGCTGGTCGCGCTCGCCCCGGAGCTTCGCATTGCCCTTCCCTACTTGTCGGATGATGCCGGTAGCCTCGTCCTGCATCCTTGCCCGACCGGAGATCTGCTCCATCTGGCTATGGACTATCGCATGCATGCGCTTGTAAGAGTCCTCGCTTGCCCGCGAGAAATTTTCCCAGGCCGCCGCCGCGCGGCGGGACCTCCCTGATGCTTCTGTGGCGCGGCGGGACATTTCTGCTGCTTCCGCGGCGTGGCCGTACTAGTCTGCTACATCGACGGCACCTCTGTGTTGCTACTGCTGCGTGGCTGGACATGTCAGCTGCTTTCGCGGCAAGGCGGGACATCTCTCGTGCTTCCTCTTCCATGCTCACCTCTCCCTGGTGGAAATCTCTCGACCCAGAACTCATGCTGGCTATCGCTTGATTGTTTTTTGGGGATGAGGAGTTGAGGAGGAATGTGCAGTCACCTTAGCATAGTACTATTTATAACCGAGTACTACTAATATGCTCCTAAGTGGGAAACCATTTAGGTTGTGATCGGTGTGAACAGGTTTGCAATTAAATATAGCGTGGTAGTAGTAGTAATTTGGAATGTGACGAGACACGCTCAAAATTTATTGACGGTTCTAGTTTTGAATTGCGGCACAATTCCCGGATGGCGTAATGTCGGCATGTTTTCTTGGCCGTGGTGTAGCATATGCCATGGTACTAGTTCTTTTTCAACTGATGTGTATGTGCAAAAACTAGCACCGTCGGATACATATCTTACCCTTGGCATTCGACAGGAATAGCCTCGTGGCGAGCTATAGACTAGTCTTTTTTTCAGACGCATTACACCTATCTCTCGGTACTTCTCGCATGCACCATCACTGCTCCCTAGGTCGATGCCACACACATATAGTTGTACTCTGAGAAGAGGTGCACGCACACACTCGTCCTCTCTCACACACGCATCTGTAGCTACGAATTGTAGTGTTCTCAACCATCCTATTGGCTCTATCATAGGTTTCATGTTGCTCCTTGGCCTTGAGATTGAGAAGCTTAAAACGCGGAGGCTAAAATGGAGGCGTGAGGTTTTGGTTAATGTGCGGGCCGCACACGACACCAACACGACACGAGCTTCGTCTGCCTGGTGCGTATGCAGTCGGGTGAGTTGTCCAAGTATAGACACAACCATGCCCTCGTTGGTATCCGTGCCTCGACTTTGGCTGGTCATAGTGGAGAGTAGCATAGACTAGTTACTAGTCTATGTTACTAGTACCTTCATAGTGGGTAGTGTCATATAGTATATGCATAATTTGGCGACGAGCGCTCTCTATATGTACCACCTTTTTATTTAATTACATCTTGTTAGTTTTGCTCCATGGCGCAATCCATCAATACTACTATTGTACAAATGTATACATTTTTAAAAGGCTAGAGGGCGGAGCAGTCTAGCTTGGTCCTTTTCACAAGAGGAGAGGGCCTTTGTGATTTGACAGCTCATTACTGCTGGAAGGAGGGGCCTTGTGATTTGACTGCTCGTATAAATGTGCCGACGACCTGAGGAGGAGCAAAGAACCGTGCGGTATACTCAAGTTTTCCACTTGAGTACGACGGAGGAGCACGAAACACGGCAGCCCAGTGCCATATCCTCTACTCTCTACTCTTATTATATATTACTAGCAAGAGGCATTGTTCTATTGGCGATAAAGAATGATCTAATTTTCTAGTCATCTCATTTTTAGCATTGTTCTATTCATGCCTCGCAGAGAAGGTGACACATGCGGCCAAACACCTGAAGCAAAATAAGAAACACAGGAGCAATAGAAGAAGGAGGATTATCACCCCCAAAAAAGAAGGAAGACACACACACAAGTCTGGGACGTTGCTCTCACTACATGAAGGGTTGATGGCCGCGGAGTCGTAACTGCTTCTTCATCGCCTCCACGACCTCCATATCCTTGCGCGTCGCGTCTCCTCCGCCATCTACATCATTGTGTCCATGACGTGGGATTTCTCGACACGAGCCTTCATCATCTATTCCACGGCCGCATTACGTACCTTGACAGTAGCAGGGGCTCAATGCGGAGCTTCGCCAACTCCTCCTTCTGTTCCATGACGAGGTCTTGCAACATCTTCATGGAGGAACTACTATTATCATGCAACTTCTTCCAGCCGGCGTTCTCCCCCTTCAGCAGGTCGAGCTCGTGGCAGAGCTTCGCCTTGTCCTCCTGAAGTTGCAGGCTTTCGCCGGTCGCCTTCTTCTCCGAGGCAATGCTCTTCTTCAAGAGCATCACCAAGCCGGTGGCCAACTCCCCCTGCTCATTGAGCTCAGCGGGCATGTCGTCGAGCTCTCCTTCAGCAACTCCACCAAGCCGTGGATGAACTCCTTCTGCTTATTGAGGTGCTTATTGTGCTGATCGGGTATGCCGTCGAGGGATAACGACTCCAGCACCGCATGTTCACCTCCGTGTCTAGGGCGCTCCTGGGAGCCATCTCCTTCCCGTGAGAGATATTTCAAGGTCTCTGCATGGCGGCGATCCCTCTCTTTTTTTTCTGCAGCCTTGGTTGCCACTCCCTTGTTACGAGTAGTTCTCGACCTAGAGCTTTGCACACCAGCCATGGCAAGGACGAACGAAGAAGGAGGACTTATGAGGAGGAAGGTAGAGTAATTTTCGGTTAGGTAGTTCCCCTTTTTATAACCTAAGTACTAGCACTAGTACTAAAACTTGCATAGTGGGAACACGTTCAGGTTTGGTACGTACTGGTAGGTGTGAGCAGGCTTGCACTAAATTGTAGCACTAGTACTTTTGAATGTGATGGGAACAAGGTAAAGATTAATTGATGGTTTTTGGTTTCGAGGCCCGAAACGGCTCCCGGTGTGTTTAGTGGAACATAAATTTCAAGTAGACTACACTGCTCGGATGCGTAAATATTATGTTACTGTCCAAAATTGGCACAAAATATGAAGGAGACCAATGGAAGTACTACTACCAACCCATGATTTAACTACTCGCATGCGCGCAGTGGAGTAGTAATGTCTTTCTTCCGCCCTCACGTCCACTCAATTTGCATGCGCTGTATTAATTGACCATCAATGAAGTGAAGGACTTTACACGCGTCAAATTATCACATGGGGTGGACCTTGGTACAAAATTGCGCCCGCCTGTGTACCCGCGTGTGCGTGCGAGGGGATGAGTGTGTGCGTGGCGTGTGTGTACATCTTCACTTCGTGCATGTACCGCTAATGCGGCTCAGGGAGGACGAGTACATTATTCTGGAACCAGCAACACGTCACTGTCATCAGTCGACACAAGGATGTCGCGACAACACGTCCACATGTGCCACGTGGCTTCATGAACTGTAAGAGACACTGTGTAGCGTGCCATTGTGTTTTGCACTTACTCGAAGTACTAGTAAGGTACACGTGCATTGCACGCGTCAGATTTTGCAACCAAATTATGAATAAATACCACACTGTAGCATGTAAGCTCTGAGTCATATATGCCTGATGTAGACCTTCGTTTAATTCTTATAATTCATCTCATTCAAAATCAATTAGTTTTTATAGAAAACCTAGGGCCTCTTTGATTCGTTGGATTTCCAAAACGCGAGAATAGGAAGAACATGGTATTACAGTGGAATGTCATCTTGAATCCTACAGGATGGTACGAGTGTTTGATTGTGCATAGAAAAAACATAGAATTCTTTCAAAGAGGTTTGAGTGGATGGGATGTTTCCTGTGAAATCTAGTGCAAATGAATCATATGGAAAAATACCTATGGTTTACAATCCTACGAATCAAACAACCAAGATAGGAAAAATTCCTAAGGATTAGAATCCTCCAAAATTCCTTCGAGAATCCTTTGAACCAAAGAAGCCCTTAATCTATTTTATGATTCATGGAATTGTGCGTTGTAAAGTATAAAGTAAAAACAAATAATGGCAATTCAACTAGAAAAAAGTTTGGGCAGTTATGATACGAAAGATTCTAGAGCAAAGGAGAACCACTTTTGTTTTGAGATTTGTGCATTATGCTTAAGTTCAACCATGGAGTCTACTATATTGTACATGTGGCAAAATCCGGTGGGGGGCTAGAAGATGGTGCGAGGGGCCGAGTGGAGGGAGACTATGAAGGAGTGCACAACTACGAGATTGATATTTAGAGAGGGGGGGCGAGAACGTGCGCCGTTGCGCGCAGTGGCGGAGCCATGAAAAATGTCCCATGGGCTAGGGGGCCAAGCATTGCTAATCCTTTACGAGGAGGGCCAGTTCATCAACTTAAACCATTTTTACTAGCAATTGTCTAATGATCACATTCATATTAGCCTTGATATATAGTGATGTTAGGGGGGCAGGGCCCTTGCTGCCCCCTGTCTTCGCCATTGTGCGCGCATCTGAGAGATGAAGTGGAAGGCATGGATGATGAGAGGGGCATTGGATATATAATGAATGTGGGTGTATTAGCTATATATGTAATCCTATATAGAGAGGTATAGATTGATCGATGTGGACGTGGGAATGAGGGTGAGACCTCACTAGATATATAGATTGATCGGTTTATGTGGAAAACTATGAAAGACCTAGCTATACACACACACACACACACACACATAGAGGAACATCGATCGTTGTGCATGCACCTGAGAGATAAAGAATGCCCGATATGATGGAGAGGGGGATGTGTGTGTGTGCCTTCATGGGAGACCGACCTAAAGAAAAAGATTGCATGTGTGTGATGGATAATGTCGACTGGTAGTGTGTGTGCATGCATGCACGAGAGAAAGTTAGTGGTACAATTATAAAGAGAAGACCAATGTGTGGGTGTAAAATACTAGGTGAGGTCATAATCAATGTAAAGTTGAATTCAAATATTTGAATAAGAGATCATGATGTTTGAAACCCATGCATGCATGAATATAACGGAGATCTGCGCGGTGTGGTTTGGAAACGAGCATGTTGTAATGTATACACATTGAACAAGGTTAGACTGGTTTGAATTTGAGATACCGATGGCAGACATCGTTTGGCCACATTGCATCCGTATATGGACACACTATTCTAATTAGAGATGATGGGTGGCTTTCGCATCACATATCTTTATCTATACCCCTATATATATTATATTTTATATTTTTTATATAGTGTGCGGATAACATTAACTTTGAAAGATGGTCATTGGATGAGGCCAATCCGATGGTGCAGAGCTAGCAAATTTGAGCACTACTGGCCGTTGGATATCATCTAGATTCCACCAGATTTTGCCACCTGTACATCTAGAAGACTCTATGGTTGAACTTAAGCATAATGCACAAACCTCAAAACACAAGCGCTTCTTCTTTGTTCTAGAATCTTCCGTGTCAGAATTGCCCAAATGTTTTTCTACATGATTTGTTTTTTACTTTATGCCTTACAACGCACCATTCCATGAATCTTAAAATAGATTAGCTTTCTTATAAAAACTAGATGATTTTGAATGAAATGAACTATAATAATTAAACGAACATCTACATCATGCATATATGACTCAAAGCTTACATGCTATCATGTGGTATTTATTCATAATTTGGTTGCCAAATCTTATGCGTGCAATGCATGTGTACCTTACTAGTCTAAATGGTGTCTTTGTGTGTGTTGTGCGTGTTAAACACATTGTACATAGTATATCATACTAGTCTAAATTGTCTTTTTTTCTTTTGGGTACACGTTAAGCTTGTTCTCCCGAAATATCAAGTCGCGCCTTGTTATGCCGAAATTTCAAGCTAGCGTCTCTGTCTATTATGCTGCAAAACTCCCACCTCTTCAACCCGCGCCTTGTTACCCCGAAATATTTAAGATAAATCTTTGTCTTGTTGTGCTCCGGCAACTCCCTCCATCTCAACCCGCGCCTTGCTATTCCAAAATTACAACACGCGCAAAAACTCCCACCTCCTATGAAATCCTGACACGCGAAATGCCCGTGATACCCCTGAACCGAAAGAACCGCCTCAAGTCGGTGGGGGGTACTTTCATAACTTACCGCACATTTCGGACAAGCGCGTCCCTAAGCCATGGTTCCCCACTCCCATCCCATCCGCCCACCCATTCGTACATCGAGGCCGGCAAAACCTGCAAAGCCCGACACCCTCCTCTGTCCGCCACCCAACCGGAGACTCTTCCCCGACGACGTCATCCACAGCAACACCTCGACGTCCCTCATCCACCATACCGAATGAGGGTCCATCGATCTGGTCATCCCGCCGGTTCAGCCACCCCATCCTCCACCTCCAAGGAGCTGCCCTGGCGTTCCCTTGTCTTTCGCGCCACCTCCATTCCCACACCGCCCTCTTCACTGGCACCACCGGATGAGCATCATCATCACCATTTCCTCGGATGAAGCTGCGGCCTAATCGGTGCCACCAAAGAGGTTGTACACTAATCGCCACATTTTCTTCTTGATTCGATCTCACGGTGCTGCCGGCGCTCGGTCTCGAGCCGACACGACGTGGCTCCATCCACGGCGGCGTCGCCGGCCACTTCCTCCACGGTGTCGCTCCCTCGGCAGCGACGTCCACATCAATAGGAGCTACTGCTGCTTTAGCTCTCGCTCGCGCAGCTGCTTTGCTCTTGCTCTCGGTCCCCTGCCTGGTCTGATCTTGCTCGTGCTGCTGCTCTCACTCTTGCTCTTGCCTGCGATGCTACTCTGATTTAGCTACACTTCAGTCGACTGAATCGACTTTTGGGTTAGTCGATTTTCAGGGGTTGGGGGGGGGCTCGCCGGAGTTAAGGAAGAACTAGCCGCATCGAGGAGGGGGGTTCGCCGGAGAGGTGCCCCACTATCTATCTTAGGGTTCAGGGTGGGGGCGGTGGTCGCTGGCGGTGGCTGGGCGGTGGCGTGGGGATCGCTAGAGAAAAAGCTCGGCAAGAGGAGGCCTACAGGGATGGCCGGGGCGGCGGTGGACCGGCGGTGGGGAGTGTTTTTGGGGCGGGCGGGGCGGCGCACCGCCGGCTGCGGGTGACGGGGGGCGGCTGTTTGGCCAGTGGTGGCTGGCGGCTCAGGGGGATGGAGGTTGAAGATGAACTGCAGGCCCTTGATTTCGTATCCAACGGCTGCAAAATCGACTGACCAGAGATGAAAAAGTCAGTCCACTGACGTGTAGCCTCACCTCTAGTGCGTTCAGTTTCGACAGTAAAATTTAGTTTCGACAGCAAAATTCAGTTTCGACAGTTAGGTTCAGTTTCGACAGTTAAATTCAGTTTCAACAGTTAAGTTCAGAGATGAGCGGCTGATGTATACATCTAGCACTTTGTGGTTATGTATTTTACGACATCTATTGGAGATGCTATTAGAATTCCACTCAGGTTAATGTTGTCTCTCTTGTCCTACTTCAGCCTCGGTGTCGTACAACTCACTGGAGCTACTCAAACGATGAAACCCTCCATCACAGCGGAGTAGTACCTCGGGCTCCATCTCCAGACGCCTAAGATCTTCTTCCCCTCCTCCGACAGCCAAGTCAGCGGGAGCATCCTCACCGGCCAACCCAATCACGCTGAGATCGACATGGCTTCGCCAAAGAGGTTGTACACTTCTTGTGGTTTGACTTAATCTCAGCATGCTTCTTTGCATCCTGTGATCTTCCAACTCTTGTGAACCAAACACCCAAATTGGAAGAAATCATGTGTTTTTAAATTCTCTGTTTTGCACCTGCATTCCTATCCTATTCCTGTCTATTTCCTATCCCTGCATTGTTAGAATCCTCAAATTCAAACAAGCCCTTACACAATTACTTCTGTTACATATATGTATCAAATAAAACCTTGTGTGGTTTGTCCTGCTCCTGTGGTGCTGTGTTCCACCCCAGCTCAGCTGCTCCAATGATGGAAGGGTTCACCTCAGCAGGGATCCGCTCTCCAGACTGTCTTTCGCCGCCTTAGATCTTCTTCCCCACCGCCGGCAGCCACGACAACTTCATTACCATCATCAACTGAGCAGATGACCTTGAGGACTACACGGGTCCGCAAGAGAGGTCGCACTCTTTCGTGTCTGCTTATGTTATGCATTGCTAAATATGATGACATGCTACTTTATCGTCGTGTTCACCTATTAGACTCCGACACAAGTCCAAACTTATGCTGAAATTTGAGTTTTAAAATGGTTGTGGGGTACATATTGGGGCAGCAATCAGTACTATATGTCTACTATTTGGTTAATCTCGGGTGTCTACTATGAGTTTCATGTTGGGTGCAAACAAACATTAAAGGAGCCATTATCTGTATTTTTTAACTAAAGCTATTATCTGCTTGCTATCATTTGTTTTGGGTCTATCCACAGTTTGCTACCATCACTCTGGATTTGTGCATGCACTCCTTACATAATCTCACTATGTTTTGTTCCTATGCATGTCAGTTATTGTACACAATGGAACTGAACATGTAGAGAAAAAGAGATGAGCCTTGCATGGCAATAAAATTTCATGCAGACGTCGCTCCATGGTGGACGTAAAGGAAGCCCCCCTCAACCCATTTCGGATCGTAATCAAGAGGAAGATAACTGTTCTGAGGGGGATTCAGAAGCAGAAGACCAGTCCTATTTACCCCATGAGGTCTTCTCTCTAACTTGGCATGCTGATGTTGGTAAAATCATGCATATGGTGCCTTGCATTGCTTACTGTATACATCAAAGATGTCAACTGCTTAGTTTAGACATGTTTTGTGTCAATGCCATATGTTTAGTTTCTTTATCGTATATGTGAATCATGCAATGCCATCTTGTTTAGCTAGGCATCATATATGTGAATTTTGTAATGCCACCCTGGTTAGCCAGTCATCTTATATGTGAATTATATCATGACATCATTTTTTATTACGTGTTAAATTTGTCAACAATTTTAGTACATTCAATCACTCTTGCTGTGCATCAGCCATTCAGCATGGTCATGGAAAATCTGGAGTGGAAACAAGGTCTTCAGAGCAGACAATGCTATCTGATGAAGCACATGTCTTGCTGGTTACAGATAGCTCCTCAAAGGAGGATTCAGAGACAGATGACCGGTCCTATTCCCCCCTCCCGAGATGCATGCTTTAACTTGGCAGGGTTATGTTGCTCATATCATGCGTATGGTATCTTGCATTACTATGTCATTTTCTTAGTTTAGACATGCTTTGCGTGAATGCCACCTGTTTAGTGTCTAATTACCATATATGTGAATTATGCAATGCCATCTTGTTGCAAGACATTATATATGTGAATTATGCAATGCTATTGTAACACCCCGGATGTAATTTTCCTTATTTGTATTCCAACTCTTGCCGTTTCCGGCACTAAGTTATTCTATTTCCTCATTGTCGGGTTTTTGTCTCCGTGTGTTGTCTTTGTCATGCATCTCATATCATGTCATCATGTGCATTGCATTTGCATACGTGTTCGTCTCATGCATCCGAGCATTTTCCCCGTTGTCCGTTTTGCATTCCGGCGCTCCTATGTCCTCCGGTGTCCCTTTCTACCTCTTTTCATGTGCGGGTGCTAAACGTTTTCGGATTGGACTGAGACTTGTCATGTGGCCTTGGTTTACTACCGGTAGACCGCCTGTCAAGTTTCGTACCATTTGGACTTCGTTTGATACTCCAACGGTTAGCCGAGGGACCGAAAAGGCCTCATGTGTGTTGCAGCCCAACACCCCTTCAAACGGGCCCAAAACCCACCTAAACCTCTCCCATCACCTAGGTCGTTCGATCACGATCTCGTGGCCGCAAACCGCACCTCATTTGGAGGTTCCTAGCTCCCTCTACCTCTATAAATAGACCCCTCCATTTCATTTCCGGATCCCTACAACCCTAACCCTAAAAATCAGCTCCACTTCGTTGTCGGACGTGTCCGAGTTGGACCGGACGCATCCGCCCGCCCCGCCGGACCAACCAAGTCATGCCACGTGGCGCCTCACCGCCCCCGCGCCGCCGGCCCGGGCAAGCCCATCGCCGGCCCCCGAGGCCCGTATCCGCTCCGCCGCCCGCACCGCTTCTCCTCCCGCGCCGGCGCCGGACGCCGCCGCCAACCGCTCCGCGCTGCCGCACCGGACCTCTGCCGTCCCGCAGCTCCTCGTCGCCGGCCGGAGGCGAGCTCCTCCGCCGCGACCACCCCTCGCCGCCCCAAGTCCGCCGGCGCCGCCCCGGCAAGATCCTCCCTCTCCCAAGCTCCAACGACTCCGGCCGCCTCTCCTTCGATCTCCGGCGACGACGAACTCCGGCAAACTCGAGCAACTCCGACGGCTACAGTAACTACTACAGTACCGCTACAGTGCCAGATCCAGATTTGGTTGACTTTTTCTCCCCGAAACCCTAGATATTTTGCATACTTTGACGCATCATAACTTCCTCATCGTAGCTCCGATTCGTGAGTGTAGAATATCAAAAAGTTCGTCTCGACGAGTACATCATTTCATCCCATTTCATCATTTCCATTTGAGCTCATCTTGATGCCCGAAATGCTGCTGGAAGAGGGTTATGTGATGATAGTTTCAGATCTGTTTCAGCAAATGCACTTTTGTCATTTTTGCCATGATTAATGTGTGCATGCTATGATCCTGAGCTCTACATTTATTTTGAAGTATGCCATGTTATCTTTACAGGGGTGTATGCCATGTATTTTTGTGATCTTTGTGGTGACTAGCACAAGCATGCAAAGTAGCTTACTCAATGTTGCTGATTTCAGGGACTTAGAATTTCACTAAGTCCTTGTCCTGTTATTGTTTTTATGCCATATGTTCATGTTGTTTCCTAGTGATCCGTGCCTCTTTTGAGCATGATCAGTAAGGATGTTTTGTAGATATTGTGGTGCTCTATCCATTGATGTCTTTGTTTGCATTTATGGAGCACCCTAGCTTGAGTCAATCGAGCTCTACTTTTGCTATAAAATGTTCCTGGCAGATTGTTAACATGTTTTGCGATTTTGCCAAGCTTGTTGTTGTTGATCCGTGCATGCTATGTCGTTGTTATTGCCATGTCTAGCTTCTATGCCATGTCTTCTTGCTGGGTGTATGCTTATATTTTCATGCCATGCTTTGTAGTGAGTGCATCGAGCTCGTAAACGTGCCTACTCGTTGTCTGTTTTGCCATGCTCCAGTTTTTCACTAAGTCTGAATCTGTTTATGTTTTTGCTATGTTCACATGGTTGCAATTGTATTTTCTGATCCCTTTTGGCTCATGGTCACTAAGGGAATTTTGTTATATGCTTTGAGTATCTTCATGCCATGCCTTGATTTGCCATGATATGTTCCTGTAGCATGTAGTTATCATGCTCTAAACATTGCTTCCTGATGATAAATTCCTGACATGCTGTCAATTTCTCTAAGTCTGTAACCTGTTATGTTCTGCACTTTTTCCATGCTTGTTTGAACCTGTTAATGAGTGAATTAGCCGTAGATCAGTGTTCATCTTTTGTCAAGCATCATGAGTGGATCCCCACCATGTATTTTTTGCTATATTTGAGTGCTTTAGCATATTTATCTTGATGCATTTATATGGCTACTTGCTGATTATCGCAGACCAATGACATATTTGTTTTGCTTGCCATTTCCAAACCGTGCATCCGATTCCGGTGATCTTTATATCGATTTCGACCAAAATCAACTCACCTTTCCAGTGGAACTCTTGGTTTTCCAAGTCGAGGCCAGGTTTAATCTTTCCTTTGCAAATCATGCATATGCATCACATATCACATCCCACATATCATACCATGTTTGCATCATGTTGTTTGTGCATTGCACGTGGTTGATTGTGTTCCTTTTGCTTGTTGTTCTTGCTTGGGTAGAGCCAGGAGACGAGTACATGATCGAGGAGCCCATTGAGTACGCTTACGAGGATCAAGCCAACTCTGAGAACTTTGCAGGCAAGATGACCATACCCTCGAAATCACTTCTATCTTTGCTTGCTAGATGCTCGCTCTTTTGCTATGCCTATGCTACGATACCTACCACTTTCTTATCATGCCTCCCATATTTCCATGTCAAACCTCTAACCCACCTTGTCCTAGCAAACCGTTGTTTGGCTATGTTACCGCTTTGCTCAGCCCCTCTTATAGTGTTGCTAGTTGCAGGTGAAGATTGGAGATCGTTCCTTGTTGGAACTTGTTTATTGTTGGGATATCACAATATTATCTTGTTTATCTTAATGAACCTATATACTTGGTAAAGGGTGGAAGGCTCGGCCTTATGCCTGGTGTTTTGTTCCACTCTTGCCGCCCTAGTTTCCATCATATTGGTGTTATGTTCCCGGATTTTGCGTTCCTTATGCGATTGGGTTATAATGGGAACCCCTTGACAGTTCGCCTTGAATAAAAATCCTCCAGCAATGCCCAACCTTTGTTTTACCATTTGCCACCTAGCCTTTTTTCCCTTGGGTTTCCGGAGCCTAAG
>NC_041390.1:169913027-169922286 GCF_002162155.2 Triticum dicoccoides | reverse complement strand
GCTCCTCTGAGTGTTGGTCCAAACTAGAGCCCTTTGCAGCGCCCCCTCGGGGAAACTCAAGGTTTGGTTTTAGTTGTACGGAGCGCTCATCTGAGTGTGCCCTGAGAACGAGATATGTGCAGCTCCTATCGGGATTTGTTGGCACATTCGGGCGGTGTTGCTGGACTTGTTTTACCATTGTCGAGATGTCTTGTAACCGGGATGCCGAGTCTGATCGGATTGTCTTGGGAGAAGGAATATCCTTCGTTGACCGTGAGAGCTTGTGATGGGCTAAGTTGGGACTCCCCTATAGGGATTTGAACTTTAAAAAGTCGTGCCCGCGGTTATGGGCAGATGGGAATTTGTTAATGTCCAGTTGTAGATAACCTGAAACTTAACTTAATTAAAATGCATCAACCACGTGTGTTACCGTGATGGTCTCTTCTCGGCGGAGTCCGGGAAGTGAACACGGTGTTGGAGTAATGCTTGACGTAGGTTGTTCTAGGATCACTTCTTGATCATAGTTGTTCGACCGTGCCTTTGCCTCCTATTCTCGCTCTCATTTGCGTATGTTAGCCACCATATATGCTAGTCGCTTGCTGCAGCTCCACATCATACTTTTACCCTTCCTATAAGCTTAAATAGTCTTGATCGCGAGGGTGTGAGATTGCTGAGTCCCCGTGACTCACAGATTCCTTCCAAAACCAGATGCAGGGACTGATGATACTGCTCCAGGTGATTCGACAGAGCTCAAGTGGGAGTTCGATGAGGACTCAGGACAATACTACGTGTCTTTCCCAGATGATCAGTAGTGGTGCCCAGTTGAGGCGATCGGGGACTTTGTCGCATTTGGGGGTTGATCTTTATTTTGGTTCCGTAGTCAGACCTTGAGTGTATTAGATGAATGTAATGACTTATTTATTTATTTGTGTGACATTGCGAGTGTAAGCCAACTATGTACCTTTCCCCTTTATTTATTTACATGGGTTTTTGTGAAGATTACCTCACTTGCGACATTGCTTTCAATGCGGTTATGCCTCTAAGTCGTGCTTCGACACGTGGGAGATATAGCCGCATCAAGGGCGTGACAGCTATCTTGTTGCAAGGTATTATATATGTGAATTATGCAATGCCATGCTGTTTAGCCAAGCGTCATATATGATAATTATATCATGCCATCCTTTTTTTAATTTCTCATTGCTTTTGTCGATAATGTTTGTTTATTCAATTGCTCTTCCTATGCATCAGCCATTTGAATTGGTGATGGAGAAATCTGGAGTGAAAACAAGGTCTTCAGAGCAGACAATGCTACCTGGTGAAGCAGATATCTTGCTGGTTACGAATAGCTCTTCAGAGGAGGATTCAGAGGCAGATGACCAGTCCTACTATCCCCCTGAGGTGTATGCTCAAACTTGGCAGGGTTATATTACTCATATCATGCATATGTTGTATTGCAATGCTTAGTTTTTACATCATATACACGATATTGAATGCCATCTCCTTAGTTGACACATCATATATGCGATTGCCCTCTGCTCACTTCCTTAGTATATAAATCATATATTTGAATTATATCATGCCATGATGTTTACATAGACAGCATGTATTTGAATTATGGCATGCCAACCCATTTTATAAAGACATAATATAGTTATATCATCTCATCATGTTCACACTTCACATAGTCATCATATTTTGAATTATGGCATTCTATCTGTGAATTATATCATGCCATCATGTTTCCATCGACGGCATGTTTGTGATTTATGGCATGCCAACCACTTTAGTAGACACATCGTATAGTTATATCATGTCATCATGTTTACATAGTCATCATATTTTGAAGTATGTCATTCTATCATGTTTAGTTAGCCATCATACATGTGAAATTGTGTCATGCTATCCTATTTAATTAACCATCATATATGTGACATTATGTCCTGTTATTCTGTTTGGTTAGACAACATAAATGTGAATTATTTCATGCCCTGTTTTCTTCCCTACTATCCATTGCACCTGTCTATCTTACAATGTCTGTACATTCAATTACTTTTCTTGTTTATCAGCCATTTCAATTGGAGGGGGTGATGGCAATATCTGTGGCAGTAAAAACACGGTCTTCAGAAAAGATCATGCTACCTGTCGATGGAGATAGAACCATGGTTCTACTTGCCCAAGAACCAGCCCCACCACACATAACCGAGACTCATGCAGATTGTACCCCTACCCAGTTGGACAGAGAACCAGCTACACCCCTTCTAACCCCAACCCCAGCAGATAGTAACCCAGTTCCCGTTGACACAGCACCGTCTCCACCACGGAGCACCCAAACACGAGCAGTTAGTAAGGCAACTGGAGTGCCCAAAGCACGAGGACCACCACTCTGAACCCCAAGTCAACGCTTAAAGCAGAAGAAGAATTGTTCTCAGGTCAGGTTTCGTAGCTATGTTTCATACTACTTTGCTCTTGCATCAATGCATTTACTCATACCAACTAATTTCAAATTTAAAGGATGCAATTGAAAATCCAATGGTGCAACAGGTATGTTTTTTTAACTGGGAATTGTAGGGGATCCCCCCACAACATTTAACTTTATTCAAAGCAAAGGAAACCATGTGCAACAGGTATGTTTTAAACCTTTTTATTTAACGTGTTCGATGTTGTAACTTGCTCTATGTTGATTTCAGTTTCAATTGAATAAACAATTATATTCTCATGCCATGCACCTTACAAGTGTTGTTATTGCTGTGTAGTTTCATACACTCATATTCTGTCTAAGCTGCTTTGTCTTAAATAGATATGATTTGAACGGTATCTATCTTGATTTGGCAATATAAACTAGAATGATATAGACCATACAGTGACCATACTACATAGATATATGTTTGTTTCATGCTGTTATCCTGTCCACCTTACTACTGAACTGGTTTACCAAAATGAGTTTCATATACTACTGTAAACCTGTGATGTGTTTGTTTGTTTCTCTTTTAGAATGTGGATAAAATATTGGAGAAGAGTACCCCGTTATGCAATGGTACAGGAAGTAATGTAGATAAGGTTCAAGCTAGTGATACATCCGTGTTGGTCTCTAAGAAAGCTAATAAAAACTATATTGAAGACACTGAGACAACCCCAAAGTCCTGTCTTGATGTAGTGTTCGAGTTACTGGCTACTACTGCTGGCACCAGCTCTTCGAACTCGCTACATGAATCAGTTCGGCTTCTTGAGTCTCAACTTCAAGTTGAAAGACATCGATCAGATGTTATGCGACAGGAAGCCGAAGGACTGAGGAAGTCCCTGTAGAATTCAGATGCATACTTTCTGGTGCAACAACAAGTGCTGGAGGATTTAAGCGCCAAACAAGAGAAAGTTAATAAGCTTGCTAAGCATCTTGGCAGCATTATATGCTGCTTTGTTCCCTATATTTGCACTGGTGGCGAACTTTGATGCCTAGTGGATGTAATATGTGTAATAGCCGTGATATCCTAGCGTAAGTTGCTTGCCTATTTATTTCCTTATTGTCTTGTTTATTTGTTTTTTTGTAGTCAGTGCAGTTATTTTTCGCGGTTTGCTAGTTGCCGCAATAACCTATTTTTTAAAACTAGGCCACATTAACCATGGGCTACATATTTACTGTAGTTAACATGGGCCTCCTACGGGCTGTAGAAACAATGGGCCTTCTAAGGGCCGTAGAAACAATGGGCCTTCTATGGGGCGTAGAAACCATGGGCCTTATACGGGCTGTTGACACAATGGGCCTTCTACGGGCCGTATCATCAATGGGCCTTCTACGTGCCGTATGATCGGTTAGCCAAACATGGGCCAATAACAGACCATATTATGGCCGTCAATGGGCTAGAGTTAAAATCGTCCGTTCATGGACTGACCATAATGGGCCGTCATTAATCGGCCGTATTTGATGACGCTATGAAAAAGGCCCAGCGTATTAACGGGCCACAAACGGGTCGATTGTAACCATAGGCTGAATTTGGCCCACAAGCAGAAAAATGACAGTAACGGGCCGAATGTAAACGAATGCTGGAAATGAGCCCAAGAATAAATGGGACCTGAGAAGGCCGAAAGATAACATGGGCTGGAAATGGCCAAACGGAAGAATGGGCCGTTAATGGGTATAAAGTGATACAGTGTTCATTATGGGTCAGTTTTACCACGGGCCGTTAATGGGCCGAGGGTTACTAAGGGCCTCATATGGGCTGAAAGACGTCATGGGACATACATGGGCCGGAAGTTAAAACATGCTGGAATTATATTGGACGTCCCAAATGACGCTACTTGGCCTAATTCGGATAGGTCGTAAATAGGCCCTAGGTTAGTGGCCTGTAAATGGGCTATATGCGAACAGGCCGTTAACAGGCTTGCCGTGGGCCGGCCCGCCACCTTTTGACTAAATCAAACGGGCCGGCCTTTGCACAGGAATGGGTCTCTGTTGGGTCATGCCACGTGTCAACGTATCATAGGCGCTTCGGGTCCAATGAGTGGATGACATCTGTCCCAACGGCGAGCCGACACGTGTTCCCTCCAGCCAATGATGATTTTACACGTGGAAAATCCCCATTGGTCGGGGCTGTTAACGGATTATCGTATCCAAAACCAGACCCGATAGCTTAACAGTGTTCCGTTACGGTGGATGCCACGTGTCGGTCACCCTTGACAAAAGCACTTCTATGACGCGCGATTTATCGTCATGGAAGTGGACACTTCCATGATGATAATTTTGATAATGTCATGGAACACTTCTACGATAGCACATGTATGACTATCTTGATTCTGTCATAAAATTGTTATGGATATACATGTATGACAGAAAACGTGGCCTACTGTGACAAACACGTATCATCACAGAAGTGTATTTTTTTTGTAGTGATGTGAGCATCACCTCATAGAAGAAAGGATGGCCAAAGATTAAAAAAACGTTGGTCTTCTGACTTGGTAGTGGCATAATATTATTGTGAATAGTTGTCTTAGGTGGTTGCCAATCGCCCACTGAAGCCACTCTGTTGTCATTGAGAAATCCTAGTGCTTCGCAAGCAGATCTGTATGATGTGTGGACAACTCCATTTATTGTTCTCATGTCTTAGAAACATGTGCATTCTTTCTTGAGTTTAGTAGTACTAGTAAATATGCCCGTGCGTTGCAACGGGCCTGATAAATACGGCTCGAGACCCCCACAATTCAACGTCCTCTATTTCAACATGGTGTCCCACCCGTGTCACCACTTATCTTAGTCCCTCGCCGACACATGTCACCACTTATCTTAGTCCCTCACTGCCGGCGATTACCACAGTGTCCTCTAATCACAACATGTCTGGACTTAGTCAATCCCAGCCATTGCATGACACACATGTCATCAACGTGCAATCACAATGGAATGTTTAAAACATTTAAAACTAATCTTGTCGAGCTGGACATGAGGACCGCTCTCCGCAAGCTATTCCCTACATTTGGTCCCACGCATTCCGCTAAAGTGACAACAGGGAGGCCGTCGAGGGAAGTAGCACCCTGAGTAGGGTGTCATTGGCAGTCGTCGCAGTGCTACACTACCGTGAGCGGGATCAAATAACTGGGTCATGGAGGGTCAATCAAAGTCTGATCCGCTATGCATTGTTGATGGGTGCCAACCGCCAAACCAGGGATTGGTCATCACACTCTAGCATGCGGCTTTCATGAACCCCTCCCTCCACTGACTTGTAATTATGAAAATTTATAATGATGGTGGGCTTCGCCCCTGTCTCGTCTAGTAGGAGACCCATGTGTAATGCGTCAAAATCATCTACTTTTTGCCTCTTTGTTGACCATTATGCGGTTCACCGATCTGTCAGCTCCGTCCTGCGGAGACACGATGTTGAGTGAGAGGATGCATCAATGTCGATGGCCGGGCATGCACCTCTCGCAAAAGTGAATTGGAAGTAGATGGCATGCAAGGGCAGGTTGACGATAGCTGCTGGCAGAAAATTCGAATATGGAGCAAGGATAAATAGACAATCAAGTCATTGTCTCCTTTTCTCTCTTATTACTAACTAACTAATTCATTTTCTTTTTTACATTTATCGAAAAACCTTCTTAAGAAACAAATACCATTTCCTATTTATTTTAACTCTAAAGCTTTTTGCTGCCTCAAACTCACTAACCTATATTGAACCATTCAATATATACACATTTTTTTGGGAGCGGATATATACTCCTAGAGTCGGTGCCTCCATTTTTCTATGGTTCTCATTGACTGATAACTACACATCAAGTGCACCTTGATACTGGTAGCAACTGGTCGCGCCCTCCCACACTTGCTTTTTTATTATAGGGCCAAGATGATACGACCGAAAATAATTCAAGCCCTATATATGCACAACAAGATGTAACAGAACATCCTCTCATTTCATTGATGAAAGCATATTTGTAGTCACTCAATTCATAGTTTTGAACATGCCAATGGCAGGACTGACATGTCCAACAATCATACATATGTTGTCAACTCCCCGCTTTGATGGCGGTGGCTAGGTCAACCTAGGTGCTAGGTGAGGAGGCCATCATACGCAGTGCCAGTTCCTAGAGGGCATCTGAGGAGGCCGGAGAGGCTTGCCTCAGGCAGGAGCCTAGAGACGTCATCCCATGCCCGACAATGCCAGCCACTGCAGCACCTCGCTTGACAAATCAACATTCTTTAAACAGCCTGAAATAATTCGTAGTGTCATTATAGACTGAAGTGAAGTTTGATTTAAAAGTTTCTTCAGTGCTATATTTACCACTGGATGAGGAAACCTTAGCAATAAATTAATATGGTCGGTAAGATGCATATGGTTTTCAGTAAGAATTCACCCTTCCAAAGCACGAAACTTGCAGAATGCCACCCATCTTCAGTCACACTAGAGACCAGAGAGACTGAAATTCGAGGCGCTGGAATAGACCTCATCTTCCTGGAAGTAAGGGTTATTCAAGAGCTCACTTGCAGGAAGTCTTTCATCTATAGGAGCTAGACAGATTTCTATGAAATTCTACTTATGTTCCTGACTCTAAGTTATACTAAAGTATTTTAGCAGTAAACATTATGTTAGCGTCAGACTTACATAGTTGCTTTCGAAGAGCAAAAAGTTTAACGCAGCTGTATGAGCTGGTCAAAAGTAACACCTGTTAACTCCAGAATCCTAAATCTCAAGAAAAGACTCACCAAAAAAAGAAATAACATGTAATAAACTATTACCAGGAGCCTAGTATCGAGGACATAGCCTTTTGAAGAACAAATGCCAAGTGTATGTGAGCTAAATATACTTATACAGATCTAGGGGATATGATGAGACTATGCTTCCAAGCACAGAAAGAAGTACATGATTGGCAATGGCACAAACAAATCCGCACATAGTAAATAACCTGATACAATATAGACTATACACTAAGGGAAACCGGAACAAAGCGATTCACAAAATGTTCAAACTTTACAGACTCTGCAGGCTATAAAATCAGAACATATATACTCAGGTGTAGGTTCTTCAAAATAACTTCAATTGGTTGCACCTTTTGCTCATATCAAATACAAATAGTAGCTACATTTGTTCAGAACAAAGAATTGAAGCATTCATAGCTTAGCTGCCCTTTGCTTGAGTTAAACAATACGTGCTAGCTTGCTTGATGGTTGTGCTCAAAAAATCCAGAGTGAACAACTCTGAACCTGGCTCTAGCTAAAAGAACAAAATCATTGGCTTAGGCATGCTTTACTCAGGTTGCTTGATGGTTGTGCCCAAAAAATCCAGTCAACAACTCTGAAGCTGACTCTAGCTAAATTACAGACCAGAGAAGTAACTATCAATCAGATTTATACCAAAGTGAATCCCTACTACCCCTAACTGAAAATGGTAATGATATTGGCATCTCTATTACTAAAAGTACAGTACAGTATATATACTTTTAGTTTTGCTACTTTATGTTCAGTAAGTAACCATGGGTTCAGAAGATAAACTCATATGTTCGGAATACATCCAACTGCGAAAGGCTGGTTACACTTCAAATATATGTTGAGATATCTATTCATGTGTATTCCACTGCAAAGCTAATAGATGAGTAAGAAATTGGATTTCATTAGTACCACTATAACAGAAGAATAACCAAGCAAATTTCAGTATGCAATTGGATTTCATTAGTACTATATGAGTAAGGCTATCATAGATTATCAAATCCATCAAGCACTATAACTGAGGAATAACCAAATCAAATAGTGACAAGCAAGCAAATCTAACATATAAAAGCTGCTAGAGTACCCGCCATTCTGGGGCATTCGCGTCGCGTGGTGAACGTCGTTCGCTCGATCCACCACTACTGTAGCGTTTTACCGCGCTGTCAATAATCTAGCCGTCTGTTTTCTCGCACGTTATTGTTTCATGCTCCAGTGAATGACGGGTAGGCCTTCTTTACCCACGGGCCCAGCGTGGTGGTGCGTCTCGCGCGTGGCCTGCGTGAAAAAAGAAAGGCTCTACAGCGAGCGTGGGGTTCTCACGGTGAAACCCTAGCCACCAATCGCTCGCGTCTTTGACCCACCAATCGCTCCCTTCTCGAGCTCCGCTTCCCGTTCCCCAATTCTCTCCGCCGCCACTGCGCCGCCTCGTCCTCCCCTGACCTCGGAGCCCCAGCGTATGGTCATCGTTGCCACTTGTGTAGTTCTTCCCGATGCCTCCCCATCCTCCATCAGCCACCGTTGTGGGCTGTGGTTCTGGGCCGGTCACAGGTCGCTGCTGAGGAGCAGAGGAGGACGGCGGGGAGGGAGAAGGAGCACAGGAGGACGGCACTGGGGGAAGGAGAAGCGAAGTCGGAGGCCGAGACGGCGCTCGCGTCATGTGTCAGACGCTGCTCGTCGGCCCTCGTTGTCGTCCTCAATCTAGGTTGCCCATCTGCGTCTCACCTTCTTCTTTAACCTTAGTTTTTTGATGATCTGATTTCAATCGTTGGTTTATCGTTTTTCTAAGCATGATGTGTGAAGATCTGAGACAAAAAAGAAGAGGAAGAATTTTGACGAAGAGTTGGGTCATGGGGAACAAAGGTGAATTCTCTCTCCCCCACCCCCCCACCCCACGTTTGTTCCTACAGTTTGATTTTGATGTTATGGTTGATTCTATCCCAGGTCATCAGAACATACATAACTATTGCCGAAGCCCTCTTGCTAAAGGTATGTAATACTTTATACAGACTTTCTGATATGAACAAAACAAGATGTTGCTTTAGGCCATCTCTTTGACAAAATTGTGTTGCCTTTCAGAGGAAAGCACAAGAAGATATG
>NC_041390.1:169912514-169913017 GCF_002162155.2 Triticum dicoccoides | reverse complement strand
GTTCCTACAGTTTGATTTTGATGTTATGGTTGATTCTATCCCAGGTCATCAGAACATACATAACTGTTGCCGAAGCCCTCTTGCTAAAGGTATGTAATACTTTATACAGACTTTCTGATATGAACAAAACAAGATGTTGCTTCAGGCCATCTCTTTGACAAAATTGTGTTGCCTTTCAGAGGAAAGCACAAGAAGATATGATCGAATTAAATGGGTAGTGCATTTATCTTGTTGGTTAGTTCCCTCATCGGCCTACTTACTGTTACCTGCGAGTTTCAGGTATAATACTCCCCCCCTTAGCAAAGGGTGAATTCTCTGGTTTTGATTGGCCGGGAGAAACTCCATGAGTCTTGAGGATTTTCGGAAATGTTGGAATCAGTGGTGTTTTGTTTTTGATGATATTATCCGATAGAGGTGACAAGGAGAGAAGATGCTAGCTCAATGGTGCTGGCCATGAAGGATTTTGGCGCATCCAAGGGTCAGACTAATCCAATTACACCCCC